>NC_091944.1:34701820-35012320 GCF_041260155.1 Ptychodera flava | reverse complement strand
ATAACTGGCACAGGCTTCTCAAACATGGAAAATATGGTTTAGCCCACTTTCAATAATTATCAAATCCAGATGTTATCCACTCTAGGAGCAATGTGGATGGTCTTATTATCCAAGAATACTGTCAATGAACTTGATGGTATAATATCTATGGTTCAAAGAAAATTTTCCTGGACAAACTCATGTTCAACACTGTGCTTCGAGTCATTAAGTTTGGAGTTGCTAGAGTACCTGAACATGTCGGAATTTTTCGGGCTAATCTAGCTAGCATGGAGTGTGAAAACTGATAGATGTAAGCAGAGTTGAAATATCTGTATGAAAGCCATGTTTGAGAAATAATTTTTTTGGTAGGAAAATAGATGATGAAAATGATGAAAACAACATTAAGGTAGAATGCGCCTCGGGGACAGATATTCAGACTCTAAAACTTTTTCAATTCTTTTCTGATCTACCACTTGTTGGGGTTCGTTTTAAAGCTCTTGGCATAAGAAAACTTTTTACCGGCTTAGTTTTTCGAAAATCAAAAATTTTATTTTTTCCTCATAGAGTTAACACAGGGATGGCGGCCATTTTGAATTTCAAATATCGGTAAATTCAAGGTAATATGTTTCTCTAGTTTCAAAATTTGCATGGTGACCCCCGATTTTTATTCTTGATTTTGAAAGAGAATGGCTGAAATATTCTCTGAGGAAAGTTTGAGCAAAAGTTTAAGTCTTTCACTTTCGAGGTGCATACTACCTTAAGCTGTACACTCAGCGCAGAATTTCATGGTCAATATGTGTATGTGTTGTTTTGCCAGATAATTAATTACAATGGCTGTCCTGTACCAACCTATGTGACAAAATTCTTTTCACAAATTTATCCTGCGTGTCATCAGGGAGGATGTCTTACACTTTTGCGCCGTTTCAAAAGTATTACATTTGATTTCTTATTTTCTGATAGAGCTCTCTTACACATCACAAGTTGGAGTTTTAGCAATCAAAAGTTCATTCATCTTGAGAAACAATAAGATGTGGTATTCTGCCTGCACAGGGAGCCATATGGCTGGCTACCTCTGCTGCTATTGTCTTAACTTTTTGAAATAGCACAGATCAGATACTTGTTGACAGAAAAGGAAAAAAAATAAAGAAATCATTGTTGTGTACCAATAGTAAATGCACTCCAGAATTTTGGTGAAAAATATCAACTGCAGTAAAAAATTGCTTGCTTCTTAGCATAATAGTTCTTCTTAGTGAATGACAATTCTGACTCGGTATTGTCACATGATGAGACGCTGCATTCAAAGACGTATAGACTCATTTTGAACATAATCTGCATGGTTCATACAAGTAGAATGTTGACAATGGACAGAAAATACCACAAAGTAGAGAGGATGTAGCTGTTGCACAGTTATCGTATATAATAAGTAACATCAAACAATCTATACAAATTTAACCCTTTGAGTGCTGTATTATTTCCCATCAAAATTTCAGGAGAACATTTTACCAATTTTTATGATTTTTTCTGTAATTTTTTGGATAATTTTGGATCAAATGGACATCACATTTCATTGGCTACAGTTTTTCACCAAAATTTTGGCAAAATCTGAAAAAATTTGACTGGGGCATATTTTATAAAGGTGACCAAAATTGACTTTGGCCCTCAAAGAGTTAAGTTCCAATGTTACTTCATTTTGGGGTGATACATTAAAATTAAAAAAATACCCTGCATTTCAAACTTTTAAAGTGGAATATTCAATCTAGGTGCAACATTAGTACAGAAAAAAAACTTACCCTTTCCAAAGTGAATTCATTGAACTGTAAAACCCCTAACCCCTGACATGGACAAATAATTATGAACTTCTATAACATTAAAATAAGACAACCAGGAAAAACTAACACAAAATGAATCCACAAGAAAGTATTGGATAATTAGCTTGTTGATGATAAATATCAAGAAACACATTGATCAAAGAATATATAGTTTTAATGTTGCTTACTGAAACGCCAACCTGTTTTTTTCTGAGAGATAGTGTGTATTTCAATGTATATTTTCAAGATATAATGGCGCCCTCTACCTTTCAAATTTGTAAGCATCATCTTAGTCCATTGTGATTTTCAAAAGTCAGACATCTATGGAATTTGTTCTATTTACAAAAAAAAACACAACAAAGAGACAGCAGTTTGGTCACATTATCTAGTGAGAAACAAAAAATCTGCAAAATTTGTCTATTTATATCCACACATTATTCACACAAGTCATTATTTACTTGGGTCTGGTGAAGGAAGCATAGACATTGGATGGTGCGCTGATTTATGTCGCACTAAGTCGCGTTTATAAACATATTGTCTATCACAGAAATCACAAGCAAACCGTTTCTTTCCTGTGTGTTTATGTTTATGGCCTAAGAGACTGTCAGAACGATTAAAGGTTTGTCCGCATTCATCACATTCATATTTTTTCACACTTTTCTGCAGCTTTTTCAGTTCTTGAAGGCGGGATATTTTGGACATCAGTTTTGTTTTTAGCTCTGTTACCTCTACAGATGCCAATTCATGCACTTGGCGTTTATGCCGATGAAGGTCACCACGATAAAAGAAGCTCTTGGAACACAGATCACAAACGTACGGGCGCTGACCAGTGTGCGTAAACTTGTGTTGCCGAAAACAATCTTGGGACGAGAAACCTTTTCCGCATTCTTCACACTTGAAGGGGCATTCATCGAGATGCGTAAGCTTGTGCCGTGATAAATCGCGCCGGTAGCTGTAGGCCTTGCCACAAGTGTCACACTTGTGTGGCTTCACCCCTGTATGACAGACAGAGTGTTCACGTAGGTAGTCTGCTCGAATGAAACTTTTGCCACACTCTGAGCACACATACAGATCTGTGCCTGTATGAACTTTCATGTGGTCCTTCAAAGACTTTGGATACACATATGATTTGCCACACTCTTGACAGATGTATGCTTTCTCTGATGAATGACTCTCATAGGCATGGTCTCCTAGCTCTTTGACCGAATTAAATATTTTCCCACAAAACTTACACACGCAAACTTTTGGCTGTCCATGGAAGATGGTATGTTTGTTTAGAGCTCTTTTGCTACGGAAAGTTAGTCCGCAAGTATCACATTTGTACGCTCCTATGGAATTGGTTTCATCACTGCCATCGTCCTCCAGGTTGTTGACATCAGAAACATCACTCACTTTTCCGTGCTCCTGGTGTACTTTCTCATTTGATTGATCAACTGTAGCATCATTGATTTCACTTTTCACAGAAACCAACATCTTCTCAGAGCTTTCTTCACTAGGAGGCTGTTGTCTGTGAATTAGCTGGGTGCTTTTGATCTTGGCCTCCACGGATTCAGAGTACATACTTATGAAATCAGCGCATCCTTTACAGAGAGACGGTACTCTGAAGAAGGCAGCAGCAGTCTGCAAAGCCTGGAAGTTGTCAAGCGTCAGCTCAATCTTACCGGTGTACAGGTACTGCAACAGTAGCTCAACGGTGGATGCAGCTATTTGCGTCACTGAGACTTCATCAGCCTCTGGCCTGGACTGGAACATCGACAAGAAAAACTCGCTTGCCCCGGCTAGAATCACCTTATGGCATGGAAATACCCTCCCCTCGACAATGATTTTGACGTCAGTAAGAAAGCCTTGGCTTCTCATAAAGTTGAGCTGATGCAGCATGCTTGTATTATATGCTGGTTCAACGAATGTCCAGCTGAGAAAATCAGCTTGCAAGCCTAACCTGTTTGTTTTGTCTTTATCAGCACCATCCTTGGGATGACTGGAATCTCCCTGGGCAATGTGTATGATAATTGACGGGCTGTTGACGCTGACAGAAGTGAACTGATTGGTGGTAGGGTTGCTAACTTCCATTTTTCAGGACCTGAGAATAAAATGAAGATATGGGAAAATAAGAAATAGAGTCTTATAAGAGAGACTCAATGGTTAGAAAAGTGTTTTTTGCAATTCAACTCTGCTACAGTACAAAGACTAAACATTGTCACATCACTGACAGAGTGATGTAATTTCATCAACTATCAGCTTTGTAGATGATTGATCAGTACTGACAAAGACATTATGAACTGAAGTTTGAATATACATTGAATTTGGCAAATCAATTGATCTGATTTCCCGGTTTTGAGTAGTGCAGGATTTGACATTAAAACTTTGGTGTGGTCGTCCTCGTAGACCACCAGAATATACATTTCAGTGGTCCAAATCAGTGCTTGTAATAAGAAAAACTTACAGGGTCATAAATTGCTAATAAACCTTCCTTTTAAAACTCGTGGACTTTGAAATAATCTGATTTACATATTGAGAGTTCATTATCATTCATATAATTCATAATCATTCATATATAATACCTATCAATGTGAGCTGGAAAGCATTTAGCTTGGACTATGAGGTTCTTATAAGGTTAAATCTGAATGGTTTGAATGGACTGTCAACTTTATAAAGCTACCTTCTGAAACTTGACCATAAAAATGTATTTAGCTCTATCAGAGTGATTGAGTAACTTTTGCCAACATGTTTCAAATGGTCATCATTATTTCTATCATAGCTGACAAGTTCTTCCCCATATTGTAAACAATAATGGTTAAAAAAACCACAGATGGTTTTGCTTGGTTGTCAAAAACTGGTAAACTGGAAGATTTGGACTAAGTATATCAATGCCTCAATGGTCTTTTCCAGTTTTCTTGTTCTCTATTTGTAAGATAAAATTTCTTATTCCACTTTCAAATTCATTTTGAAATGCCATGTATTTGACTTGTCAACATAGCTTGTATTGTTTACTGTCCAATCATTGCTTCACTATTGTTGACGAGTGAATTATGTGTGACGTGTACCGTAAAATATTAGCCATGATAATTTTCACAGTGAACCTCAAGATATCTACGATAAACGTCTTTGCAAGGTTAATACTCTGTATTTCAACATACTTAGAATGGAGAATACACATTGTGTGTTTTTGTGTTAGAGTACAAAATATCAAACATTACAGCTGTTGTGACTAGTCCCTTTAAATTCAAACCCTGTGACAAATCAGCTGCCCTGCTCTGATAGATCAGAATTGTACAACATTTTACCAATTTTTATGAATTTTTCTGTAATATTTTCCATGATTTTGGACTAAATGGACATAATTTTCATGGGCTTCACCTTTTGACCAAAATTTTTGGAAATATCAGAAAAAATTGTCTACATCTGAAAGAAATTGTTGGCGTTATATTGCATAAAGGCAACAAAAATCAACTTTGACACTCTAAGGTTGCAATTGTACAGCAATGACTAAAAGTAGCAGATTCTCAGACTTGACGGCAGTCCTGAACATGTCACTTGTCTTGGAGACCAACAACCAATGGCAGTGGTTTTGTTGAGGGCATTACTGATGCCAAGGTATTTTTTACTTGCGTTCTACATGGTATTTATTAATGCAGTTGACTTTGGCGATGTTCAGCGTTCTTGCTAAGATTTGGAAACATACCGGTAGGTCTATGGTTTGGGAATGCCGATACTATTTCTAATCTTCCCTAATATGGTTGCATTGACCATATGTAGGAACTGTGCATTGATTCACAATGGAATAACAGTCACATGACAAGGAAACCATGGCAAAATACTGACAAAACATCCTGATCAACCGTCATCACGGATACTTCTGATTGGTAGATACACAAGAGAGTTTGCCATACTGTAAAGTTTTTATATACCTAGAAAGTACAAAATTTACACAACTTTCAAAGAGTTATGATGGTGAACTTATGATTGACCCAGTGATGCTTTTATATAGCATTAGATCTTTTTGAGGTGATGAAGTTGCTCTTTTTGGGAATTTTCATTTTATGGTGAGTGAATATGCTGACAGATTCATCAATAAAAACATACCTTCAGTGTAACTTCGACACAAAATAAGTAGAGGAAGAAGTGACAATGTCTGGTATCTATCAGCTGCATACATATGCACCTGTACACTAACGCCTAATATTAACAAATATGTCAGGTAGCGGTAAACCTGACCCTAACCTATTTAACCCTTTCACCGCCATGGTTTAGCCCAAACCCATTGCTGGCAATGGTGATTGTGGACCTGTTTACAGGGAATTGGGGGTGAACAGGTTAAAATCAACTAACTTTGAAATTTTTTCTGCATTTTAAAAATCATGATTATTTTTCTGCCAAATATATGGGTGGGGGGGTTGTGATTCACATCCTATTAACTATTGAAAATAAAAAAATTTCATGACACACTTACTGTTTTCTGAAAGTATGCTAATTGAAACATACTTTATTGCACTGATGAGCTTATGGATGTTTACAAATCACCACTTGGAAAGAAATTTTGCAACTCTACACTATTCTAAGGGGTCCAGTTTACAAAGTTGTGGAAGGACCCTCTATGACAACCATTTTTTTTTCAAAAGTAAGGTTGCAATGGGTCCAGCATTTTTCAGATGCACCTTTCACTTATTATCATACAGTACAAGTAGGTCTGCTTAGCACTGCTATAATTTGAGTCAATGGTTGATTAACTGGTATTTCATAAATAACTTTCATGAAAGTGTAAACGCAAAAAAAGGAAGTCACAAACTGTAATTAAAATCAGTCACACTTCTTTCATTTGTTTGCCATGAGAAATTTTCACAATTTTATCGGGTATGATTTTTTAATGATAAATTTTCATATTATTATGAGGAAGCAGATATTTGGCTCTTTTTTTCAATTTTTTTTATGATTCAAGAGCACCATATATCACTACTAATCAGTAAATATTGGAAAAAGCCGACAGGTAATTTGAAATTTTCAGATAAGCAATGCACTGTAAGTTTTGAATTTAGATTTATTTGTGCAGTGCTTTCAATATGAATGATCGTCTGTCTCTTTGGCAGTCAATTTCTACAACAAGATAAGTATCAGTGAAAGCAATGCAAATAAAACTACTTTGGAAATGCGTTCCCGCCCATTTCGTGAACTAGTACATTTACGTGCAGTATGTGTCTAGACAGGCATCCTACCGTACTGTAGATCCCGCGATGCAATGCTACTGTACTACCGCCGCGACCGATTTACATGATTAGCAAGCTGCGCACACTATGCTACAGTACATTGCCCGACGCATAAATAAGCTCAGGCCAGATAAAGCCAGATGTCGATCAGCGCAGCGTGCGGGTCTATGTGTTGTTACTGGCTGAGCCTCCAACCCTAGATACACTACATACAGTTCACACCACTCAAAGAGTTCTGCGCTTTGTGTAGTATGATTGTCGAGCGAAGACAAACATACAAAAGTTAGAGAAACGGTTTCTTACGTGATACTTAGCTATGATGCTCTGACTCAAGCCGTACTGAGCAAAGAATAAAAATAACTAACGGAGCAGTAACTGGACGCGAATATGATAATAATATCGTAGTGATCGTGTTACAATATCGCCATTTTGTAAGCTTGGCAGCCACGCCCGCGCGCCTTCGCGTACACATTCTAGCACACTGCGATGGTCTAAATTTTGCGTGACAGTCATGCACAACCGTGTATCACTATCAAGAAACTTACCTGGATTGACAACTTCCTACAATTAACGTGTAACATCGACAGCGTCAGGTGATTTTCAAAAGAAAATTTGGCAGACTGTACGCCGCGCCGGGATCTGTGAAAGAAGGCGGTGGGGCAGGCGAATTACGCGTCATTGTCAACCGTAGGAGGCGCACTATAGTAAACAAATTCCGCGTCACTTGCGCGCGCAGCTGACAAATCTCCCAAAACATAAAAATTACCATAGTATAAACAATAAATGCATACTTCATTGAGTTATTCTCTTTCTTTGAGGTTCTTTTTTAAAGTTTCTGTTGTCCCTTTTACATGTAAATAGATACCAATTTAGCGATGTTTCTAAATCACGACGGTTGCATTTCTCTACGATAGTTTTTTGTCGTGGAAAAAATAATTTTCACCACAAAAAGAGGCTAGCTCTTGTCGAACAATAATACATCACAGCCAAAAGAAATCATCATTCAGTGGCTCGGTGATATTTGACTGATGCACGATATCAGTTCATAAAATCATTAAAACAGTGGTTGTTTCGAAACGAGTTGAGAAAGTTTAATACTATCACTTCACTGAGCGCCACATGGTGGAATATGTAATGGGATCAGACTCGATTAGCATAAAGCTATTTTTCTGGATCCATATTTGCATTTCGCCTATTTTAATTTTTGTAATAATGAGCTTGTCAAAGATTTCAAAAAAGGCAATAAAATGAATAAATGAAATGAATGAAATGTTTCATTGGCCGGCTATTTTTAGAACTCCGATTTTAAGATACGGTTTTTTGCACTCCATTCTTAGGACTTTGCCTCTTCGTCGAAGAATATCGAGAAGTACATCCTGAGTTATTCAAAAAGATAAGGGTCTTACCTAAGACTTCATACAAAAGAACGTTTCTATAACAGTGAATTTGCCAAAGTACACAAACTCTAAAAACGGCGACTGTAACATGTGTCGGTTAGTCGCGAGGCTCTTATTAATATAAGTTTTTCTTCACAATGTGTACGCTGGACACCGTTACATCAGAGAAATGAAACTTCATTTTGTCGAAAGTAATGAGTATTCCGAAATACGAAGTATGGAGAATGAATTAAATGCCGCTTGTCTTGGCACCGCAATAATTGATATATAGCTTTCAGACAGAGGGCCGTGTAAAAATATGTATCAAAGGTTACATACACTTTCCTTTCAATTATGTTGTCAGAGCGAGACGGTTACCTTTTTCTACAGAGTTGCAACTAGTAGCACTGTCTTCAAGCTTATGTACTGAATATAAGTTGTTGATATTTGCACATCCGATGGTATCAGCTTTATCTCTGGGAAAATTGACGTCGACTGACTGCACAACTTTCAAAAGAGACAAATGACTTAAATCACATAAACAGTCAATGTCAAACAAGGATTGAGGACTGCCCCTTTAAATCGGCCATGTGACATGGTACCTCTACAAACTTGAGAATAGTGAACTAGATCCCGGAACACATAGTACATTCTGAAAATATAAATCCCTCAAAAACTTCAATTCTAATTACAATTCTCAAAAATTGTATAGGCATTGTTTAATTCCACATCGTGCAAATGTTTTTACTTGCATAAGCATTGACTTGTGGCCTTTTTTTTGTTAACGAAATTCATCATGATTATTTGTAAAGTTTGTTTATATTATTTGTTATTCAGCTTTCTACATAATCATTGAAACAAAAAATTTCAACACGTGTATTTTTACATACGTTGGAGGGGCTGTTCAAAAACGAGATTTGATGCATGATGCGTTTTCCCCAAGACTTTTCTTGGGGACGGACGCCTAAAAAACGCACCTGCACGAAAAACCAAAATTCTTCACCCTGACCCTGGATGTAATTATGAAATTCCACAAACATTCCGTCCGGCTTATATTCACGGCAATGTCATCACACCGTTGCTGCGTACGTAAGCAACAGTGCACGTGACGCAAGCTTTGTCGACGTGATAAGTGTTAATCTTGAAGATAGAATATGATACGAGGGTATCATGACAAATAATCATAGCAATTACTGAAAACTCGGAAATAAGCTCCCGGGATAAGCACACACCTTTAATATCGGCCCGACCTCAGACAATTACGTATACTGCAAGATACTTTTGAGCACAGTCCCTCTATCCACTGTGTTTTGAGGCAGTAGTCTGAGCTTCAAGATGATATATTATGACTCAGACGCGTGTCTGCTGAGGTCTGAGGCACGACTCGTTAACACAATGCGGCATATACTTGCACGATCATTGTGTCTTTAGTTAGGCATAATACTGATGATAAAATTATAGTTTGCACAGAAATTGCTGAAATTTGTTGTTGTTTGTTAAATAGATAGATTTATCAATAAATGCATAAGTACAAGTACCTGTCGTGGGCGATCCTCTTTAAATTTCGGATTGCCATACGCGCCGCAATTACTCTAATGTGACAGCTGATGAGATATTTGAAAATCAATGTCGTTTCCTGTGATATTGTACTGAATTTACTGCTTGTTTTGGAACAATACTTATCATGACAATGCCGAAAACAATTTTAAAGTTCATCGAATCTAATGCAATATTGTTATTTAAAAGACTTTTGTACTCTCCTGCATGTATACTGTCATTTCCGCATTATAATTATTAGCTTAGCAGCCTTGAAGACAGGCGAGGCCTTGAGAGTCAAATAATATGGTTGACATATGTGTATTGTCATTTCCTTTTGGGAGCAAGTCTAAAACATGCTTCTCTTGGCGATTTTGGCAAATAAATGAAGACAAAAATAGATTATATTGGCCAAGTAACGAAGATACCATATCATGTCTTTAGGGAGCGTTATTCCCCCTTTAATTCCGTTTGCGTATTTTTTTCCTTTCTGCCAGTCATGATAACTTTACTTCACTTTCTAGACTTGGTTCAAGTCGGTGACTTTCTAAAAATAAAATTATTTGCAGTAGTTTCTCATGTTTCTCTCCTTTTTCATACAAACCTATTTGGAATTTGGCAGCCCAGGCCAGGTTTTCCTGGCGATTGGACGCGTTATCTTTGAGTCTGCGCAGTCGTGACTTAGTTTCCGCCCGATTCTGAGTTTATAGCGTTCACCCCATTCACGCGTTTCACATGAAAGCAGAACACAAATCATCGCATTCACCCCACTCAAACATTCACAAATCACAGACTTGAATCAAGTCTATTCACTTTCCTTCTCGTCGGACTCGCTCTATTTTGCGAGCATGCACCTATATCTTAGGTGAGATATGCCTTTCTTTCCATGACATATTAAACAAAAGCGAATAGGAAAATGTATACTTGCACAAATTTGTCATTTATCTGTAGGCACACATTATTCAGGTACTTTGAAAGAGAACAGGAGCAACCTAGTACCTATACTGTAGTAAAATAACTGGTGGATCCAGGACAAGGTGATCTGAAAAGACGGTACCAGAGTTTACGGTTTACTGTATATGAGAGGAGAGGAATTATCTGCACCCAGTGCTGACATAAATAATTTAACCGGGGGGTGGTTAGGAGGGGCGTCTCCGTCCTGACAAAGAAAATTTTGAAAACATAAATTATAGAATAGATTCATAAAGACTCAAAATTATATCTGAGAGAGAATGATTCTCCATCGTTACCTTCCATGCAGACAAGTGAACATCCGCTTGGAAAAATTGCTGTTGGGAAATTTTTCAGCGCCCCGTCCCTTTGTTATGGCCCTGTCACACTATGGATGTACAAAAATAGATGGTCACATTTTGACGATTTAGCCAACATATGCCAACGTACGAAACAATTGGCGAATACGCTGGGCGTACGTCAAATAAGTCATGGGTAAGTTTTGTACCAGATATGAGCACACTGAAGCACGCTGGTATTTTTGCATGCACAAAACTTTTCAACATATGCCAACGTATGGCTTATACGTCCCGCACAAGAGGGCCATAAGTTGTAGGTAGGTTATGCGCTCGTTGACACACGTTCACACACGTTACTTGTAAGTTACTCATAACAAATGCGTCAAGATAATTGTCCAGCGTATACAAAACGTATTTTTAACTTATGAGTACGTTATTTATACGCTATGTATACGCCCAAAATTGAAAAATACACCACAGTGTTTTAGATGAATTTTGATACGTCGGCATACCCTGGCTAAATCGTCAAGGTGTGACAGGGCCCATCACGGGTGTCCCCCTCCTGGCAAAGAAGATTTTGAAAATATAAATTATAGAATAGATTAATAAAGACTCATATGAGTAAATTACAAAAGAGTATAAGGCCCGGTAAGGCCCGCCACCGCCTGTGTTGAACGCGAAGAATTATATAGGCCTATATGTAGTTTATGTGTACGTACATGCTGCAGAAATGTTTGGGATTTCTAAAGTTCAAAAAGTTTATGTGAAGCATGGGCTAAAAGTCGGGCATGATCATTATAAATTTGGATGTGACTACTCTTTGGAAATTAACATTGTACGCTTATACCATAGGAAGTTTAATCTTCGAAAGACAAGTACAGTATACCATAGACATTAAAAACTGAATCCGTTTTAAGGTCTATGAGTATACTAAGACATTACTGAGATGTATTTAATGACAAATACAAATTTAATTGCTTAGCGAATGTTGTGCTTAAGGTTGTTTGAAATTGAAAAAAGGTTTTCTGGAAATATTCAATATTGGGAGTTGGTGCGGGAACTTCTGTATGAATAACACAAAACGATTATAATAAGCCTGGCCCGTACTTGTCTAGAACAATAGTTTACATAAGATATCTGGTGCAGGCTATGTATACAATGAATAGAAAATAACTCAGTATTCCAGCACGTATAGGCCTAATAAGGGAGCAGAAAAGAGACTGTAATAGAAGCACTTTAAATAATACCAGTAAAAATATCAAATTGAAACACCGAGTACACATAAAAACGGAAAATTGTTTATCATAAAAGCCGCTACAGCATTTAAAGGTCTACTGAAAATTGCAACGAAATCAGATATTATGAATATAAGGGTTCGCCAAAAATGAAAAATCAGAGCGATATAAGTTTTTCACTTCCTGAGGACTGCTTGCAATTGTTCGCTGCCATCTATGGATGGATTTTTATGGCAACTTCTTGAAATATTATCCCCGAAAAAAATTTCAAGCCTGCGTTGATATCAAAAGGTCCATCTCTTATATTGTATTTTCATGACTGCAATTGAGCTCGATCGGAGACTGAGTGGTAAGTTTAATACGTATGGAAAGTGTGCGCATAGAGTGTTGTCGACTCAATCTGTAGCTTGCCCTCTTTAGTTGACCTTTGGGAATTATATTCATAGCCGACCTCTGACACGAATGGTAAACCAGCGATAGGTGGAAGGAGGGAGTTGGAGAGCAGTCCGATGGTCCTCACAAATTTCAAGGAAACTTAAGCAGGGTGCAAAGGTGAGACTGATTTTTGGTTGAATTCTAACAAGCAGAATGCAATTAGTTTTAGCATGAGACGAAAGAAGATCGGGTTGCTCCATAGAGATGTTGCCAGAGCAGAGAGAGCAAAAGTACCGATCAGTTCACTGCTCTGCAGATCTGTGTCACGTTCAGACGAACGCCTCGGGAATATTGCGGTTTCTGTCGTTGTCCAGTTATCTCCAACCTAAATTATCTGCAAAATAACATCCATGTCATTAAGTTTTAGCAACCACATGGAACAAATTTTGTGACAGTGCTAGACGGCAATATACAATACCCATCGATTCTCCCGGTCGAACGTGTGTTAGATCACGGAAACGATGGCCAAGCGTACTTTCATGACAGCGCACTGCATACAAGTGTACAAACACAGGGTATTGCAAGCATGATTCGTCAAGGAGTTATGATCAATAAATGTCAAGTATTAAACTTTTTTATGATACAAAGCCTTACCTGTGTCGTGTAGTGCCTATAACTTTATCCCATCTCTGTAGTATTTTAAAGAAAACAGTCCGCATCTGTTAATTTCTCTCAATATCCTCTTCAAGTTCTTTAATTTTTTCTACCGATCATCAACGGGAGTTACAGGGGAGGGCTTATCTACCTGACTAGACTACTTGTTAGCAGCTCATACAGTAATAGCCTTGCTGTCTTTGGAGCTGCTAACAAGTTGTCTAGTCAGGGAGATGGGGTTAGGGTAGGCAATTAACAGATATGGACTGTTTTCTTTGAAATACTACACAGAGATAGCTAGGGTAAAGTAATAGGCACACACATTACAGGTAAGGCTTGTATAATGAAAAAGATAAATTCATGACATTTATTTATCCTAACTCCTTGAGGAATATTGCTTGCAACACCCTGTGCTGCAAGTGAATGTTTAATGGTGCTCGAATACTCATGGATCTCAACTTTCAACCATTTTGATCGACTTACTTTTACATTGCACAGCAGATTATTGGAGTCAATAGAATGTCCAAAATGTATACCAAGCAAACCCAATCACATGCTCGACCTGTTCACGCATGGATATATCATTTATTAGTCCCCACGGACACCGTCCGGGGGGACTTATAGGTTTGGTCATGTCCGTGCGTGCGTCCGTGCGTGCGTCCGTGCGTGCGTGTGTCGTCCGTCCGTCCGTTCACGCAGATATCTCAGAGATGCATGAAGCGATTTCATTCAAACTTGGTACAAGGATTACTTCATATGTCATACAGATGCACGTCGATTTTTTTTGTGATACGATCCAATATGGCCGCCAGGCGGCCATTTTATTACGATTTTTTCATGTACAGAGCCATAACTCAGACATGTTTCAACCGATTTTATTCAAAGTTGGTACAAGGACATTGACCAATGTCATAGATATGCACGTCAATTTGTTTTGTGATACGATCCAATATGGCCGCCAGGCGGCCATTTTATTACGATTTTTTCATGTACAGAGCCATAACTCAGACATGTTTCAACCGATTTTATTCAAAGTTGGTATAAGGACATTGATTATTGTCATAAATATGCACGTCGATTTGTTTTGTGATACGATCCAATATGGCCGCCAGGCGGCCATTTTATTACGATTTTTTCATGTACAGAGCCATAACTCAGACATGTTTCAACCGATTTTATTCAACGTTGTACAAGAACATTGACCAATTTCATGGATATGCATGTCGATTTGTTTAGTGATAGGATCCAATATGGCCGCCAGGCGGTCATTTTATTACAATTTTTTTCATGTACAGAGCCATAACTCAGACATGTTTCAACCGATTTTATTCAAAGTTGGTACAAGGACATTGACCAATGTCATAGATATGCACGTTGATTTGTTTTGTGATACGATCCAATATGGCCGCCAGGCGGCCATTTTATTACAATTTTTTCATATACAGAGCCATAACTCAGACATGTTTCAACCGATTTTATTCAAAGTTGGTACAAGGACATTGACCTATGTCATACATATGTACGTTGATTTGTTATGTGATACGATCCAATATGGCTGCTGTGTGGCCATTTTGTTAAGATTTTTTTCATATCAGAGGCATAACTCAGGCATATCTCAACCGATTTTATTCAAAGTTGGTACAAGGACATTGACCTATGTCATACATATGTACGTTGATTTGTTATGTGATGCGATCCAATATGGCCGCTAGGCAGCCATTTTATTACGATGTTTTCATGTACAGAGCCATAACTCAGACATGTTTCAACCGATTTTATTCAAAGTTGGTACAAGGAGATTGACTAATGTCATATGCATGTCAATTTGTTATGTGATACGATCCAATATGGCTGCCTTGCGGCCATTTTGTTACGATTTTTCATGTACAGAGCCATAATACTCTCAGGCATATCTCAACCGATTTTATTCAAAGTTGGTACAAGGACATTAACCTATGTCATACATATGTATGTCAATTTGTTTCATGATATGATCCAATATGGCTGCATGGCAGCCATTTTGTTACAATTTTTTCGTGTCCTTAGCCAAAACTTGGGCATGTCTCAACTAATTTTATTCACCGATTTTATTCAAACTTAGTACAAGGACGTTGACCTATGTCATACATATGCACATTGATTTGTTTTATGATACAATCCAATATGGCCTCCGTGTGGCCATTTTTTTCCGATTTTTTAATGTCCGGAAACCATAACTCAGACATGTATCAAGCATATTTATTCAAAGTTGGTACAAGGACATTGACTTATTTATACATATGTATGTCGATTGGTTTCACGAGATGGTCCAATATGGCCACATGGTAGCAATTTTGTTATGGTTGTTCATGTCGAGAGCCATAACTCTGGCAAGTCTCAACTGATCTTATTCAAAGTTGGTACATGTACATTGACTTACGTCATACATATACATGTTGATTTTTTAAACAGTAAGATCAAATATCGCTGCATGGCGGTGATTTTGTTACAATTTTCAAATGTACAGAGCCATAACTCAGACATATTTCCACCAGTATCATTCAAAGTTGGTACAAGGACATTGACCTATTTCATACATATGCTCGTCAATTTGTTTCACGTCATGTAGCAGTAACATGTCAATTATTGAAGTTTCGTAAGTAGGCTGATATGTCAAGAAATACGTATTGCATCAAATTCATGAAATTTTATACAGATAGTAACTGATGTTAAGCTCACATTGCTTTAACATTGAAAAAGACATTTATCAGTGTCATTTTAATTAATTTGTAATTGCATAAGTAATGAACTTTCCTAATTAGGGTAATATAGCCACAAATTAATACAACGTCAAATGTGATGAAACTCGATACAGATGTTGATCTCATAGTGTTGTAAATACTGCATCAAACTTTATAAAATATGGTACCAGTGATAATCTGTCAAGTGTTAGAATTGTATGCAAAAATGTTTTACAACATCCTGTTGATTAATTCCTAGTTGACTCATTTTATGAACTTTAGGATGGTGGCCTACATTGGTTTTATGTTTTCATCACCATGGAACTCATTCTTGGCCATTGAGCGCCATCTGTATCAAAGTATTTTTATCACAGACCTAATTAATGAAGAGGACTCTATCCTTTCTGAGGACATGTAATCAAAGTACCCATTAACAAGTGGGGACTGTGTCATCAACGATGACTTGTTATATTATAGCATACCAGTGAATCTTGAGACTTCAGCCCCCTCCTCAATAATGTATCTGGTTATCCTGTAGTGTGGCACCAGATGTTTTTGTACATCTCAACAATTCCTCGGCATAGCCCAAACTATAAAGAAATAGCAATAATATACCCCCTCCTGGACCATAATGAGTGAAAGGAACTTTGTACAACAACGAACATTATGTTTTGCAAAGTTTCCTTTTGTCCATTATGATCCGGAATGGGGTACATAGATAAGGGCATGAATTCCATGACCCAACAAGCCCAACCAAATTTTCATGCAATCCCACTGTTTGTAATAGCAAAGCTGGATGTCTGTACCTCAAAATGTTTGTTCGTTGTAGTCTTGCGTTTAGACAATGGTACTTGTTTAGTTGACCTTGTCCTTAACCCATAGATTGTATTGGATATCGCGTAGGGAAGTACCCTGTTAAAGCATGCATTTCCCCTTCAAAAAGTATACAAGATGAAGTTTTCACTTTCTTGTTTTGCGGAAGTCTTAAAGTTGTTCATGTAGAGCTCACATGTGTTATAGTAGCCATTTTAAAGTGTAGATAATTTGTAACTTAATTTCCAAAACTTTGCCCGGTGACCAAGATTTTCATTGTTAATTATGGAAAACAATAGTTTGAAGGTTTTTTAGGGAAGTTTGCCCAAACATTTAAAAGTTTATGTTTTGAGATGTGTGTTCACTCCAAAATGATGCAGTAGGATATGTCATATCACAGTAAATGTCTGTCATTTGTTATTGCCTTGACATGCATGAACATAACAGTTCGCAGTGTGGTCTCAATCTTGACAACAATGTCTGCATCAGTGTTTTGTTCAGTCGCCCATAAGTGTGGTTAGATATGTTTTCATAAAAACCGAAGCTCTACCTCGATTACTTTGGTTTACATTAAAGTTGTGTGACTGTGTACTAGCACTGTCGATGACACATGTTGCTCAACAAGTTTGAAAGACACCTCAGTGCCTCCATGTTGGTTAGGGTAATGCTGCATCTGGTCTTGTGTGAAATTTGTTGTTCAGGAAAAGATGAATAAGTGAATATTTCTGTATTTTCTTCAGCCAACAAATGAAGTTCATACCATGGTACAGTGATACCATATGTGCTGTGTAAGTCTTAGAATGAGCCTTATGTAACCATGGAAACAGAGGAATCTGCTCATTACAAGGTGGTGGCGGAAGACGTCAAGGATGGCATAGCTGTACTTCATGAAGACGCCAGTGATGGAGAAACTGCCAACAATCATGTAGAAGTCGGAGACTTCGCTCGGAATGAACAAAACTCATGTGATGAAGGAGGCGACTCTGGTGTACAGAAGGATGAAAATGTCAGTACGATATCCCTCAATATGACTGAATCAAGCTGGAAGTACGTGGCATCAGGGCACTCCAGGACAATTCTTGCCCGGTTCTCCAAACTTAGGGAGCAGAGTCTCCTTATCGATGTGATTATTAGTGTGAAGAAGAGAGAGTTCCCCTGCCACAAAATTATCCTGGCAAGCTGCAGTGACTTCTTCTGTGAGTTCTTCATCCAGTCTGCCAAGAAGAGCCCCAAGCAGGGTAGTGGAAAAGTGGAAACGTTTGTGGTCAATGAAATCCCAATGACAACCATGGAGCAGTTCTTGGAGTTCGCATATACAGGAACTGTGTATATGAACAGGAAAAATGTACAGAATCTTCAAACTGCAGCAGAATTCTTCAAAGTACCGCTGCTTGCCAGAGGATGTACTGAGTTCATACGGAATCACATGTACACAGTCACTGTCAGCGGTGATTCAGCCATGGGCAGTTTGTCAAGTCCGACTGACATAAACGCATCAATTCAAGATGGTCAGGAAGTTGTTAATGCTTCAAGCACTAACAATGGTGAGGAGTGTGATTTGTACATATGCACACAGTGTAACAAAACATTCAGAAACAAATTTATTCTTAATCTGCACATGAAATGCCACTCCGATGAAAAGAACAACTCAGACTTGGACTCCAGCGAATCATCGGTCAATGTGCCTAGTAAAAAGCGGTTAAGGGACCCCAACATGCACAACTACAAATGTGATATCTGTGGCCGGGGATATAAGTACAAACACAGCCTGAATGAACACAAGAGAAAACATGACAACAAGTTCATTTGTTCCAGATGTGGAAAATCTTTTGGAAGGAAGGATCACTTAGAGAACCATGAAGGAATACACCTTGACAGAAAACCATACTCCTGTCCCAAATGTAATGGCGGCTTCAGCAGTCTCAAGGTTATGAAAAGACATGTTTGTCGGCCGAGGTAGACAGCTGTTATTAACGTATGAGGGACACTTCAATTTCAAAGTCTCCATTACTGTGGTGAACTTTTGTAATATAGAGCACAGCCTAGTGGTTAACACAGGCACTTTTCTGAAAACAATATAATTGGGCCAAACCATGGTGGTAAAAGGGTTAACAATGAAAGAAATAATTTGATTATCAAATGAAAATCAGTTTGTGTTCATAACTTTTCACTTTTAATCTTTCATTGTTGATGTTGCAACCATAGAATATTTGTAATTGGCTACTTTTATTCATTAAAAATAATCATTTCTGTATATTTCTTCATTTCCTAAATGATGTGTTGTTGAGGAGATGTTGTGTTTAGCTTTTGCAGTCTATGTTTTGTTGGTCACACATTCCAGAAATATTTAGAACAGTCTCAATAAATACTTAGACTGGAATTATAACAGATTACCCAAGGCATTCAATCTTTAACTAAGTTGTGGTATGGCATGGGCAAGTAGCTCTAATTTTTATGATTTTTAAACTATTTGTATATCGCATGTCAATCACAGGTTCTTGTTCTACTCCCCAAAGCGTGTTTAAATGCAGACTATTCAACTCGTCAACACAGTGTCCATATGTGTAAAAAATTATTTACAATTAAGTTCTAGTCCGGACCAGAATTATTCACATATGCAGTCTTCATATACCGGTATACAGGCTGAGTACTGAATACTGTGTATTTTAATGTGCTCTAGGGAGTAGAGGAAACTACAGTTGACACTAAAAAATAAAAACAGTGAAGGAAATTGTCAAATGTTCCAACTACTGGTCCCTTAACCCAGTTATGGTTGGGAGAAGAAGAACTCCAGCAATGATGCCATGGTGACACATGAATATAACTACTCTGTGATTGGTCTAGAATTTAATCATGGTGTATTTGGTTATAATGAATAGTAACAATGTACCGGTAATTGTAACAAAACTTCAAACCAATCACGACAAAGTCAAAAGGTTTCTAGACGTTTCGGCACCAAGTCGTTTCGGCCCAAGACGTTTCGGCCTCGCAATTTCAGGCCCCAAGTCGTTTTGGCACCTCGACCCAAGACGTTTCGGCACCGCTCAAGGCTACTTGTGGGAACCGTAGTGCTGGGGCGTAATGTTGCAAATCAAAGTACTAAAAAGTATAGTGTCAACTACATTCACGTACATGTGTTGTGAGAACATGGTAAAGGACCGTAAGAAAAAGCTTCATATCATTTTCAAATCTGTGACACAAGTTTATCAATAGCAATAGCCGCCGACACGGCAAAAGTTTGAAAGCGGTGCCGAAACAGCACGGCAAAAGTCACAAAAAAATGCACATAAAAGTACTGGTCAGAACGCAAAAGTCACGCTTATGAATATGACGGGTCAGACAATTACTAAATAATTTGAAAAAAAATCGAAACAGGGGCCGAAACGTCTTGGGTTGTGGTGCCGAAATGGCTTTGGGCTGGAAATTAAGAGGCCGAAACGACTTGGTGCCGAAACGACCAGTCACCAGTCAAAACATGTGACTGATTTCCTGTAGCCTGCATGATATTATCTGTCACCATGACATCTCAGTGGATGTTCTTTTTCATGCAAATTTATCATTTCCTATTCTGGTTTCAAAGTCAAGCATAAGATGCTAGCTGTAGCCGTAGGATTTTCAGTGTGACGAAATCTCCAGCAAGATTTGAGGAAACTGGCATAGAATATAAGAGGTCAGCTACCAGTATATCAGTTGCAAACTTTGAACCATGCTGAAAGAGTGACTTACAAAACGATTAAAGGAATATAAGCAACAGACATTCAGTTTGGCAATATTCAATATTATGAGGCAAACCCTGTCAAAAATAGGTGTTTACTGTTTCTCATTTTGAAATAAATGTTTTACATTTCACTACCTTGCAGTATCACCCTGTTGATGTTTTCATCACAGAGGACAAAGAAAAGGTCATGATCCTTGGTCTCCTGATAATAGTATCAACCTGTTCTGACACTCCAGGTGTCCAAATATGTTACTAGTGTAATTGTCTTGCCTCTGTGATAGTACAGTACTTCTGACATTGTGGATGAATTGACAGCATTGAAAAGACAGTGTAGTTGAATATCTATACCATAATAGGAACAAGAATGTTGTTGAGACAAAAACAATTTGAGTTTGTGGTAGCAGTCCAACATCAATCCAACTGCAGGCACAGCAAATAAAACAGGTTGGACTTGAAATTATAAATTGTTTTGGTGAAGTATTAAAATCAAGTACAGGTCTGATCGTTCACTGTAAATTTCTCTGCATTTCAACTGTACACAGTCTTTATCAAGGGTGTATTCCCATTGATAAAGGTCTAAAACAGACTTTCTATTTACGGTACTCCTCATTGCTCCAATTCGGGTCAGTGGGTTATGCGTACCTCATTTTGTGATTGGGCTAACACCAGTTGGATGATGCACAGTACAATAATTACCCACAATGCTGTTCGATTTGTACCAACGACGTTAGTTTTCTTATAACTTTTCAGTTCTGTATAAAAGCAATAATGTGAAGTCTCACGATAATTGATTAATTATATTTATTAAAAGTACGTTGAAATATTGTAGTATAAATTTCAAAGAAACCATTAAATAACCATAAAAGTCACATTCTTCAGGTACTACAAAATGTCACAGTTTTGGGAAGCAAGTTATTACCAACTGAAGGGGTCATTCTCTGAAAATAGTTAGCATGTAAATTTCTTTTGTCTTTTCTATTTGGAAAAAAATCAATATCCTTTTGTTTCATAAAACAGGTGCAACTAGTCTCCCTACTTTCCATCACTTTATTCTGTATGGCTGAGGACACGATCAGTGGAAAATTTACAAAAATCCTTTCTCTTCTCTCAATCAAGCACAATTTTCTTAATCCTTTAAAATGGGAATTGAGAAGAAAGGTGTTTTTAAAAGTACGTTCTCAGAATTTTACAAGTGGTCCAGGAATTTGTCTACACATGAGAGACATGGTAGACTTCACAGGGGAATCTACGTTGGTACAAATCGTGATGTATTGTGGGAAATCTCTAGTACTGTGTGATGGACTGATTCAATCAGACTTTACCTCATTTGAATCTGTTTTTAAAGACCAATTGGTCCTGGACTTGATTTATTTTACTAAGAAAGACAGTTTCCATGAGTTACTTGTTTACTAAAGTTACTTGGAACTTTGTAAGGTAAACTTTGACATAGATTTTCATTCAGTTACATGTAATGACTTTATCTTGACGTAACAGACAGAAATGTGGCTTTTTGATGTGTTTTTAGCAATTGCTAACAGGGTGATAATTTGCAACTATTGATTTGGCATTCCCCATGACATCATGGATACTCTTCATTCATTCTGCATTAAATCTTTCTTAAGAAGCCGTGACGAACTGGATTGTTCCAACAGTGATTGCCATGGAAACCAAAAACAGATTAATAGACTGAAAGATTAAGTAGTGTGCAGGGACTGTGTTACATCCAGTCACAGTCCCTCTGGATAGAGGGACTGTGATCCAATGCAAGACACACAGCATCTAAGCACAACTGATTTGTTTAGCCAAATACATCTTTACAGAATTCTTATAGTTCTAGAGACAATATCAGGATTCATTATTGTGTCTACCCAATCAGAATTATTTCACAAATGTTAATGTTTGTATTTTTGAAGACAGTTTTTAGAGTTCATCTTACTCTTGAATATCCTGGTATATTGATTGCATATGTGGTACATTTTCAACTTTTTTTCATGTCATTCATTAGGTGTAGTCATTGAAATGGAACACAAGATGACATGAAGTGAACTCTCTATTTGTCATGGTGCATATATCAACAAACTTATACCTGGGGTGGAGTATAGATTATATTTGTTATTAAAATTAAGAGAATATGAAATAAAAATCATGTTAAGATGAGGAATGTGTCTCACACGAGCCATGCTACAATTCCAAGATTTCAATTAAAAAGTACACTGTGCTAGGCTGTTCACACCCAATTCACTGTGAACAGGTCCACATTACCCAGTGACAACAATGGAAATGGGCCAAACCATGGTGGTGAAAAGGTTAATTAAGGGTCATTAGTCAACTGATTCATGCAAAACATAATTTGTAGATTTTAGTTGTGACTCCAACTCCTTTACTAATGAAATTCTGTACTGCAAAAATTGTTCTTTATACATACTGTACTGATTTGGTTGGAATGCACATTAGCTGTTTACTTGTGTGTGACTTTAGCATCATGCAATGTTCTACATATATTTTTTCATTACAATTTGTCTTGTTTTATTCCCCGATAAAGAGTATTGCATCACTGTCAAGTACACAAATGGATCATTCTGATTGGCCGACAGCTCACGTCGACTGTGATGATATAATGGTAACGGGCCCCTCAACTAACACAACAGTTAATGGCAAATCAAAGAGCATTTAATATTCAGAAAAAACTGTTGTTAGAACATTGATTGATAAATGGAGATAAAAGAGCAGGGTAAACATTTTGAAATTTACTTGTAAAACTGCTGGAACATTTGCCTTGCATGTTGGCCTATCAGTGTTGTCAGCTTTTGTCATCTGCCCCACGGCCATTGTACCGGGCCATTGTCATAGCTGAGAATGCATGCTTTGTATCTCTCTTTTTAACAATGCTGGGCCCAGGGTCCTAAATGTCAGTTTAAAGAAGGTTGCTCAAATTTAGAATCTCTTCCTTCCTTTTTTGATGCTAATACTGAGAAACTTCTTTAAATGTCAGAAACACAAATGTTTCGCTGATAGAATAGTAATAACCCCTCTGTTGGTGGGTGTACTCGAGCTTTGGGTGTAATTTGCTTGATATAGCACCCTCTAGAGGCATGTGCTATATTATGTCTCCAATTTTACCTGAAGTTCATGTATTCCCATCCACAGCATGGCAGGGAATGATGCTTAATTAAATTCTTAGAAGTTATGGTGAACCCTTGTGAACCATTTGTATACAAAGTAGTGAAGATTTGTAATGTGGCCATAAAAGTGTATCACCATCAACTTATTTGACCATAAGTGTATCACCATCAACTTATTTGACCATAAGTGTATCACCATCAACTTATTTGACCATAAGTGTATCACCATCAACTTATTTGACCATAAGTGTATCACCATCAACTTATTTGACCATAAGTGTATCACCATTAACTTATTTGACCATAAGTGTATCACCATCAACTTACTTGACAACAAAAGTATACGCGTCACCATCAACTACTTTATATTGGTCACTCTCATGCTGATTTCATGATGGATCATCAGATTTGGCCGTACGTTGCCTACTTGTATTTATTAACCATCACTGCCATTTTGACACAAACCTTGTTTGACCCCACTGTTTCCATTCATATGGACAAATTCCATTTCACATGCATCAGTGTTTATGATACCCAGTCCCCTTATGAAACTTTCAAATTGTGTAAACTGGGAGAAACTTCTTGCTTTGTAATTTTGTCATATTTTACATTATCTTTGTCTGTTATATTTTCTACTGCAGTCTAATTCATCAAGTCTTACTAAGCATTTTTCCTTTGATGCAAACAACATATTTCAATAATTCAACAAATCAATTTAGTTCTGAACTTTCATGAAAAATATGTATTGTAATTTCTTTCAGCTGAACATTTTAAACCATGGTCTGCTGGGCACAAATCAGACTAAACATAAGTGTAGAGACTTGTCACTCATTTTGTGCTGTTGTTTGTAGCCAATTACATAATCAGAAAAAATTGTGCTTGTCATTTAGATTTGCCAGTGTTTATGACTAGGAGTGCCAGAAAGAACAGCCATGGGAGAGTGGTGCATTTTAAGTACACGTTTATGTTTTTGTAACAGCATCAGAGTCTGAAAACAGAATCTTGAAATAGTGTATGACAGCCAAGTTTTCATGAAAATTCCATCCTTGGATATGCTTCATCAAGATTGGTGAACTATTGATCATATACAATTACTCCATCACTTTGCTTTTATTATGATTCTGAAATGCCCAAATTTCCGCACTCCTATCTTTTTTGTATATGAAAGTCACAAAAATTGATATGGAAGATAAAATGCTGCTTACAGTACATGGGTGTGGATTTTCTGAACCTTTCAGTAAGTTTCCTGTACAAACATCAACTCAACCAATTAAAGCAGGGATTGCATCAAATTATGGTTGTGGAATTTTATTTAAACTTTTGGTTTACTTAAAAAAAATCTGGTGACTTTATTCATGATTTGCAACTTATCTTGGTTGTAGGATAGTACATTTAAATACAAAGTGTGAATATGCTGACCACAACATGCACTGACTGCTTTGCAGTTGGAAGATCATGTGTACTTCAGAAGATTTTCAAATGCATTTGTCTCCAGTTTGTGAAATAAAGGTCATTCAATTGGTTTGTGGTATTTGTGTTCATTACCGAAAGCATCAGTGTAGAACTTTCTGTTTTCAGTAATTTCCACCTCTGAATTGCCATAGAAACACTGTATGTAAAACAAGTTCAGATTCTCGAACCAAACATATCAGCTGGAAATATTGTAACAATGATGAAAATGCGAATGTAAAGTTTATTTATATTGAGATTAGGAAAAATCTTATTACAATAATTTATGCCAAGATAGGAAAATGCATCTGCCAAAGTGCATATGATATCAAGCACTTGTTGCATGTATTAGTGCAATATGAACTTTTCACAACCAAACTATCCCAGTGGTGATATTCAACACATTGCTCACATATGTTGTCTTCATAACACATCTGTACTATTGCCACATGTTCACTTTCTTTCTTGTGAGCTTTGACCTACTTTCCCTTTCACATGTTTGACTTCTAGTGCATATGCCATATATCACTACGAGCAGTTTAGCTTTGAGTTCATAGCCTGACCTGATACAAATGGAGGTGTAGCCTCGTTTTACTCAACTATAGGCCTGATGTTCCACTGCATGGAAGTCATTAACCAGGTTTCTGTTTGTTATGATATTTGCAGTCGACAAAACTGAAAAACACTAATTTGTTGTTGCTGTAATCTTGTTCTCACTGCAAATACATATGTACAGGAACACCACCTCGAGCTTCCATAGCTGTAAATTTGGAGGCACACTGTACAGGACTTAATAGATTGTGTAATTGAGGAAGGGGTGTGAAATAGACAGACTTAGGGATCGCGCTCAGCTTTAAATACTGGTATAAGGTAGGGACTGGATCGAAGGAATTGGCAGGTACGTTGGGGAGGGGAGGGGGAAATCATCACGTACAATGTGACCTTCATCCAATTTTAAATGTGACCTCCCCTTTTCAAATTTGTTCGAGTGACATCACGATTCCCCTCCCTTATTCACATTTGAAAGTTTGAAATGTGTGTATGAAGAATTACCTCTGTAACAGTTATGATATTCAAAGTGATTATTTTATGACAGACATTCAATTTGCTTAATGTATAATCACACTATTCAAAGTTACTTTGATTTCCAAGTTTATATTGTGCACATTCTTAGAGATCATGTGACATGAAGTGTATGATAAAGTTAAACCAGTATTGTTCATTGAAGTAATTGAAATTATATGCATGTTCTTTCTTTATAGGGTGGTGCAATACATTAAATACTAATTATTATTGTAAAACATGAAGCTGAGGCACTTGAGTTAGACATCGGTACCATATTTCATTATTGAAAGTTTGTGTAACACAGTGGTTGCACGGTAATATTGTTCCTGTTACTAGAACAAGTGTGTAATTTGCTTGCTATACTGTTACATCATTGCATAAAAATATCTCAAAATTCAAACTAAGTAATCATTTGAAATTGAATTAGGTAGAAGAAATCCTAAGATACAAGCAGACTGTAGATTTTGCAAAAAGTGCCACAGTAAAGAAATTGAAAATGAGATGCATTTTATTTTTGAATGCCAGTTGTATAACAAAGAAAAAGTGTCTTTGTTTAAAAGCTGTAATTTACAAGTTGTTGATGATGACGTCAGAGGGTACCATTATGAATAGTTTGGCCTTTGGCATATTTCTGAAGAAAACTATATTCAAAACCTAGTTATGTTTCGCCATTACTATTTTCTCTTTTGTATGATTATAAAATGTTTTCTGTATAGCTATTTTCTTTTTTTTACCATACTGTATCCACAGAAGATATGGTAGTGTACAAAATATGACCATACTCGAACTTGCTGAAGACAGGTTTGTAAAATATAAACCTCTTCTCGATTATCCATGGAGGTAGAAGGAGAGCTCTTTCTACCTCCATGACATAAATAATCTTCTGGCCAACCACTTATAATGTTACTGTAACGAGAGTTCCGAACAGTGTTCGAATGTGTTCATGATGTCACAGTTTGACCCACTTATCAATAACCTTCAACGTGTTGACCTTACGATCTGGGGTCAGTCATCCTTTTGCCACTCTATTTCTCTGTATAGATGAGACACGAACAAATTGCCATCGTAAGCAAGGGTGTTCGAATGTTTCAGAAAGAAAATAGCCTCGCATTCCGAATCGGACCAACAAGAACTCTGGTTATGAGTAATCGGCGTCACTTTATCATGGAGACCATTTCCATATCTTCCGAACCCGACGGAACGGCCCAAATGACACTGAAAATAGGCCCGTGAAAATTGATGAGTATTGAGAAGCGCTAAAGATGTTAGGGTACTGACTTTGCGCCAATGATAGGCATGGACGTATATGCAGACACGATGAATCCTCGCCGGGAAGCGCAGCGCTTCCGTCTATGTACTGCATTGCAGTAAATAAACCATGTTCGTATGAATCCGGAATTGTTCGGATGCTGAAAAGCAAGCCTATGACGTCATCATCACGTGAACTTCGAGTAAGAATCTGATTCCTACTCTAATTCCAAATTTCTTCCTCTGTGCAAACCAATAACCATAGGTACCAATTAACATCTGATACGTATCAGATGAATTTGATGACTTATGGCAATCTATAAAGGTTTAAAATATCACTTTGAAGTATCATGCTGTGGACACACGGGCTCAAATTCAGGGGCCATGAATTCCAAAAAACCAAGCTCGTTGGGGGCGTCCTAAATTTCGATATTTTTTCTTTTAGCACTAAACCTCGTAAATTTTGGAAACGTCTGCATCGTTGTACCTACCAACCAAAGTAATCTGAGCATCTGTGACAATAAATGACAGCTAAAAGAGGATTTGCAGTCATCTTAAATTGCAAAAGGTGTTCACGCATCTTGATGACTTTTGACCTATTCGCGCGCCATCAGCGTTGAGCGCGCGTTGTCGTGTAGTTCACAACTGATCGAGCTTGCGGAACAAAATCTTCTTCGTATATTTCGGACGGGTCGTCCACTGTTTGTGTTTTATCTCAAGCGTTGATTTGAGATGTAATGAAAGTATCATATCAAGGATTGCAAGTAAGTTAATATTTGGTATCGTTGCATTTAGCGAAGAAATTTCGAGCCGTAATGAAAGAATATGATCGCACAGCACAGCTCACAAACGACGGTTGTGCATTCTCAGACATGAGCACGCCATTCAGCCTGCACCTGATTTCATCTTACGCGTATATGAGAATATTGGAAAATACAAAAGTGACGGGGTATTTAAGGGACTGTACTCCACAGAAAAGTAGATAGAGTCGTTCTTGCATGGATCATGAACTCCAATTAATCCAGTCGCCCTCGCTCTCACCTGGCAAGTTTCTTTTGAAATTTCAATCCAAATCAAACCAATAGATAAACGCATAACTAGGCTTTGGACTTGTCAACTTATTTATCCACATACCATCTTTGAATATTGACACTGGTGACGCGTACAAGCGGCACATGAACGTAATCCTTTCTCTTCGTGGTCACCCATGGGCAAATATGGCCGCCAGTTCTGACTTCAGTACAGCTGAAAATTCCCTGTTGATTCCTTCATGGTGTAAAGTACGACGGTAATTCTGTAACACCATGAATTTGGTCATCTACTGTTTGAAATTTTAGAAAGTAATGGGTAGCATATAACAGGTGGTTACAGTAGAACTGAAGATGGACGCAATGTATACATTTTGGTAATCCCTTTAGCTGATCATAAGCAAATCATATATTTGTACCATATGGTTTATGCTTTAATACAAAGCATGAAACACAAGCATGTCAACTTGTATTGTGTAGTTTCACAAAGTTACACACATTCTTCAAGATGTGAAACGCTAATAAAGAAGTCCTACAATAGACACAAAATCAACTTCATGAGATTACTTGAGATAAAAGTGTATTAGTGTGTTTACTAATGCTTTTTTTTTATGGTGCAATGCGTACTGCAATGTTAGTCAAATTTTGCATGGAACATTCTTGGAACAGAGGAATTTAAAAAATACACTTTTACCGATCCATGATTTCACTCCATTCAAGAAACTGAACTTACCCTTACATCTTTGTTTGATACATTGTATTTAGCAATACAGATATTTGGTATGCAAAATTTTTATTTGAAATGTAATAGATCATTCTCACGTAGATCTGCTTTCTTTACAATTTTACTGTGATGGACTGAAGACCACTGCTTGGTAGTTAAAATATCAAGTTTAGATGTGTTTTTCCCCAAATTAGCAGAACATTAGTGAACACACAAAGAGTAGACTTAGATTCTTACTTATGCAATTTCAGTTTGTGTAGTTTAGGAAATTTAAGAAGTCACATTCTTTTTGTAAGTAGTAATTTTGATGTTGTTGATTAAGTTAATATGTAGATTTAATAGAAACAAGTTTTTTAGTTTTTAGTTTACTTTTAATCCTTTCCCTGCCAAACAGTGAGTATCACTTCCCTCGCTGCAAAGTCAGTAAAACCATATACCAGTACTGTACATTTTCACCCTCCTGGCTTGGTATTATATTGCAGCTTTAGTCTGTGAAAATCATATTTACAACATCTATGTTTTCAAGGGCCTTAAAAATTCAAATGTTCAATTTTTTTGTTAAAATGCAACAGATTGGACATCTTATGCTTGACTAGTTCTAGCAAAGCACCTCCCAAAATATCATAGATTAAAGCTCAACAGAATTGAATCGTGCTAAGATTAGCAATACCCATAGGTTTTTACAAGTGAAACCTAATATTCAAACAAAAGGCAATTTGCATTTGGCAGATGACATTACAGAGTTTGAAATTATGATTTTAATGTGCCAATCCATATACACTACCATTAAAATATTTTGGTTAAAAACATTCAACACTGCTTTTGAATGCCTTTCGATTTATGTTCATTGAAACTTGCTAGCGTGATTGATCTACGATTATTTGGAGAGAACTTTTTGCTGAGAGTCTTTACTATAAATAGAACAGTGTATCATAACAAGTCATTTATTCAGTGGGCATATCTCTATTACAGGTTTGGATCACCCTTGGAACAGAAGTACAGTACACTCTAATTGGTGTCCTCAAAGAGAAGGAGCAATTTTGGTATTGAACTGTGAGAGTTGGAAGACAACATGGCATCAGCAATACCAACTGCAGAATGGGAGTACAGTAACCCTAACCATGCCGGCGCTGTCTTGGGTAAATTAAATGAACTGCGTTTGCAGGCATTTTCCACAGATGTAGTACTCTGCATTTCTGAAAAGCAATTCCCTTGTCACCAGGTTGTGCTGGCAAGCTGCTGCAACTTCTTTATGGGTTTCTTCTATGAGAAGACTCAAAGCCAGGAGACGGCCGCAATGATGCTTGAGGATATCAACACCGACCTCTTTGAGCTCTTTCTAGAATACTTGTACACCGGAAGTGCCAAACTTACTGCTCAAAATATCAATGATGTTCTTAAAATAGCTGAACGCTTTGAGGTTGATTCCCTTGTCCAGGGATGTAAGGAGTACATGCAGAAGGAAGATACCGACAGCCAAAGATCGAAACCTGCAAAGAGTGCCATGCAGCTGTTTTCAGAAGTTGGAGGGAGTGCTGTTCCAAGTTCAGAGTGTGATCTCAGTGAAAAGTCCAAAGAGAGAAAAGACAAAGAAGACAAACAGCTTGAACCAGATGGTGGAAAGGAGGCACAGAAGGCTTTGTTACCAGACAGTGAAGAGGCTGCTGCAAATGGTGAAGAGGATACAGGTGAGGTGCGCCAGGAATCGGAAGCGAGATTAAATGAAGAACAAGATCATGATTACTTTGGTTCAGGTGGTCAGAATGCTGGTCTTGATCATGATTATGGTGGTGATGATGATGATGATGATGATGATGATGACTATGACATTGCAGGCAGTGATGCCGATGACTCTACAGTTTCTGTAGCAGAGCCTAGAGAAGGGAAAAGAAGGAGAAAACAGACACCCCATGCCAAGTTGTACATGGAAAGCCTTAAACGCAGCAACAGAAAGGCAGCTCGCCCAAAAGCTCCAAAGATGTGTGACAAATGTGACAAGACTTTTACCACCAGTTCAAATTATTGGAAGCATATGAAAAACATTCATAAGGTATCTTTTGCAGACGTCAAAGGCAAACCTGGTAAAGGAGTGTTGCAAAGAAAAGCCCCCATGCCAAGTCTGATACCAGTCACAAATCTTCGGAATCCTCTGATGGAAAGGTGGAGTCGCCAGCCAAGGCTGCCAAGGCTGCCAAGCCAGCAAAACCAGCCCAGGAGGCAGAGGCTACAGAAAAGCAAGAAGAGACAGAAAAGGCTGGAGCAGAACAGAAAGAACGAAAATTCAAATGCTCACACTGCCACAAATCATTTCCTTCAAATGAGGGCCTTATTAAACATGAACGAGTTCACACAGGGGAAAAGCCATATGAGTGTCCAGATTGCAAGATAGGATTTTCGATATCCTCAAATTTCTACAAACACATGCGCATGAAGCATGGTGTAGACACAAACACTGCACGCATAGAAATCTTAGGAAAAACGGCAAGTGGCTCAGGATGCCGGCAACATTTACAGAGGAAGTTGCGCGATTGTGCACTTTGTGGAATTTCTTTCAAATCTGTGAAAGGTTTGAAGCAGCATATTCGTGAGATCCACCCGAACGATTTAGATTCATTCAAACCGCCAACTTATAACTGTGAGTTCTGCGGCAAGAGTTTCAAGTGGCACAGTGCCTTGAAAGACCATAGAAATGTCCACACTGGGGAGAAGCCATACAGTTGTAGTTTGTGTGGGAAACACTTTAAATTCAGCCAGAGTGTGAAGTTCCACAAGAAACGTGTCCACGAAAAGAGTCGTCCTTACAAGTGCCATCTGTGTGACAAACACTTCAGTGTCTTGGCTAACTTGAAAATGCATCAAGTTTGCCATACTAGGGAGAGACGCTTCCTGTGTGATTTGTGTGGCAAGGCATTCGCATATCCCCAGAGCTTGGCTCTCCACAGGAGATCCCACATCGCAGAAAGGACACTGCAGTGCGACATCTGTAATAAGAAGTTCAAGCTGAAGAAACAGTTGATGTCACACAAACAGTATGCCCATATATCTGACAAAGTTCCGTGTGAAATCTGTGGGAAACTGTTCAGCAAGTTATACATTGAAAAACACAAAATTCACCATATGACAGAACCCCAGCATGAATGTGATGAATGTGGAAAGAAATTTCGACTTCAAAAGGGGCTAAAGACGCACAAGCAGACAGTCCATAGCTCTGAAAGACCTTACGTCTGTGATATATGCCGCAGAAGCTTCAAAGATCGTTATCTCCTCAAGAAACATCAGCTGCTTCACTCAAGGCCTTATTCCTGTGGAGAGTGCAAACAGGGATTCAACACTTATGAAACACTGGAGAAGCACTTGAAGACGCACAAGCGCAAACACAGCTGCAAGAAATGCTTCCACAGTTTCAACAGAATGGATCTGTTGGAAAAGCATCTGAAAGTATGCACAGTTGTAGAGACAGAAGAGGTGTACCCCACAAGTATCAGCCAAGTTGCTGCACAGCTTGATCAACAGACTGTTGCACAAACCGCTCCGCAGACTGTGCCACAAACTGTTCCACAGACCGTTCCACAAACTGCTCAAAGCATACTGAATATCATTCAGACTGGAATGCAAGGGCAGGGTGATCAAACTCACACCATTATGATTCCAGTACACACAGATATAGATGTCATTGCAGCTGTAGCTAGTCTTCAGGAAGTTACCACATCAAACTAGTCCCAGGCTCATTGCCAACTGATGTATCTTTTATCGTTAGCATATTTGTGGTGTGGACTGTGGATTTCAGTTTGCTTAATCAAAGCTAACTGGAATTTCACATCTCTCTCACAGTCAAGTCAAAATTATCAAGAACAGCAGAATATCCATGTGTAAGAAATGAAATCACACTTAGCTGTTTAAGGCTATGACAAGTACAAGTTGAATGTTTGACTGTTTTTATGGATTGTACCAGAAGGGCTAGGCCATTTCCAATTTTGAAACTAAGGGATGCTGCCAGGTTTCATCCTACCCTTCATCCATACATGCACATGACTGTATCATTTAAAATGACTCATGATACAAAAGAATCAAGCTACTCTTGTAGACAAATTTTTGTAAAGTTAATCAGTCTGACCAGCAACATTTGTTGCTTCTACCGAGTAAGCACAGCAAGACAGTATTTGGGAAGTCAGTGTTGCTAAAATTAAATAAAATGTTACTGTAATAATTGACATATGCAAAGATATGTATATAAGATCTGATTTTGACTTATCAGACTGACTTGATCAGTTTAAAGATTGTATTTTTTATTTTTCCAGGCAGTGGCAGAACCATTATTGAACAGAAATGACAGAGGTGATTTCTGTGAGCATACATTTAGGTTCTCCTATGCCAGTTTGTGAGTATAATAATCTGTAACCCAATTGTAAATTCATATTTTGTAAAGTAGTGCACTTAGTATATGCCTTTGATAACTTTTCATGGCTCTGCCAGTTCTTTAAACAAAGGCTCAGTGAAACTGTTGAGGTATAATACTTTTCTTGACATCAGACTCTGTTCTGAACATTTATTTCCATGGATTCAAGCCCACTAACCTGAAATTAATGAACATTTATGGAACAATAGAGAAACTGCCATATACTAGTCAATCGCTTCTTTTACCTAGATGCACAAAAAGCAATTTTCATAAATATGGGCGTGCTTTTAGACATTAGCAATGGAGGGAATGTTTGTGTTTCGAGGTTGTATATTATTTTGGTCATTTCCAAGATTACTGCACGGGACTTTATCTGTATATTGAACTCTTCAATAATGTATTCTACATGTAAAATGAAAGACATTGGTGTTTTTAATGGTAAGATACAGTGTGCTGTGTACACACATAAAATGAAAGACAGGCATTTTTAATGGTAAGAGACATATTGCAGTGTATATTTGATAGTAATTAGACTATTCCAAATTTTTGTTGTGTTCATGCTCAAGGTTAATATTAAGTATAGGTTATATAAGAGATGGACTTTCCATGTTTGAATTTTCCAGCATTAGAATATGAATTTGAGTAATGTCAAAGAATGTATTCATCTTTTCCCTTCACTTCCTAAGCGACAACTATATAGATCACAGTATGCTTTATTCTGGCCAGTTTTCACAGTTTGTCTTATTGTTTTAACTGAAATGCAGTTTTGTGTCTGAATATTATATAGCCCAATACTTCTGAAGCAACTGATTTTAACTTTGTTATTCAGAAAGGTGAGAAGACGCAGTTACAAGTCACAGATCTTTTCAGGTGAATATCTGACTGTTTGACTACTTTCATCAAGTGTAAATGAAATTTCATAGGGAAGTAAACCACACCTTATACATCCTTTGGATCTATATCCATGAAAATTGGCCTTCATGGTCTTACTTATCACATGCATTCATGGCTTTAAACTCCTTTCTGAATAGATACCAGGCTAGCTTCAAAGTTAACTTCAAAACTATACATAACTGTGTACAGCTCATAACACTGGTTTAACAAGCCAGAAACACAGTTTGGCCGAAGTGATGTTGGAATTACAGTTTAGTGTTCTTGAGTATAGGTTGTAGAATTCAAATTTTGTTTCCGTAGTTGAATGTAGTTGACTGTTTAACCAGGCCTCTGTGGTTGGACAATGAGACCTGATGGGGATAAATTTGGCCCATCACCCTCTCAGTATAATGTGTATATTTCATTGAAGATAAAATCATTCTACTTCGAGGTACAGAGCCACAGTGGTAGTACATATTGATATATTATTTCTTTAAGCAGTTTGGTATTGGCTTCAAGGCCTTGTTTCTAAGGGATTCAGCTTACAGAGTTAGATTCAAGCTGGCATATGTAGACTGCTAGTGAAATATACACAGACTTACGTTTGAAAATACCGTAGTTTGAAATTTCGGGACACATTTCACCACAAGTTTGTTAGAGATTGAAATTTGATCATTTCAAGGGAATGCAATTCGTTTTTGTTTTTTGTAAGTATGGTATAAACTTTGAAAAATAAATGAATTCTTCAAACTGTCAGTGTTTCTGTATAAGTGTTTTCTCAGCATGAAAGGTGGTATTTTCATTTTGTTTCACTGGCAGAGATAGATGTATCTGCAAGATACTTCCAAATGCTTTCCTCTCTCACTTTATCTAGAAAATGATTTCAGAAGGGTATCATATTGCCAGTAGAGTAATCAATTCCCCGTTACAGTTTAAGCAGTGTAACCAAAATGAATTGTCCATTTTGTACCACCAAGCAAGTTCTGTATCAAACACACAGGCCCCACTTAATATCATATTAGTCTTACAGGAAAGTGATTTAGTTGATAACAATTTCTGTGGAAAACAAAAGATTGACAAAATGTTCATGAGAATGTCATACATCCACTAATGTGAGAATCAGGCATTGAGAAGAGTGGCTTTAAAGTTACTGTTACGAGTAATGAAGATTGAAAAAGCAAACTAGTAACCATGTGTACAAAATTATTTCTATACATATTATCTTTGTTTCAATGTCTCTGAATGGAAATCATGCTTGACCCTGTCCACTGTACCCAAGCCCACCTTCAGAAGATTCCATAGTCTTACAGCTATCTAGCAATTGACTTGATTTTTGTTTCATTGATGTTCAGATATATCTGGAACTATGCTGTTTTCATGTAAGTTGATAATTCATGAATAGGAATGCACAGCGCCCTCCAGAATGTTGGTGTTCATCAATACTTTGATGTGGGGGTAATTATGTTTGCAACTATATCAATCCCAAAACACTCCACATATCAGTTTTTCTGTGTGTGTGTAGTCTTTGTGTGCTGTTCTTCACGATCTGTAAAGATGACCATTTAACAATCCTGTAAGATCACAAAAAAAGACTGAAAATTTTCTTCTAAAAAATTTCCACAAGGAAATCTGCTGAAGTTTCATGTTTCCAATAATTTCTGTAAATTCCGTTTTGGCATTTTTTGTAAATTCAAAGTTTGATACAAGACAGCATCTTGAGGACAGAATATGGGGGAGTGTACAAAATTCATTCATATTGAAGTGTATGTGACTTGATTCATGAATCAAAAAGTAAGTCGCGGGAGCAATAGAAAAACGTGTCTTTCAAAATCCAAGGCACCATTCTATTCACAAGGCATCAAAGCTTTGATACTCTTGTGAAAATGACAATGGTCTCAAGACAAGAAACTGTGAACTTTAATCCTGTCATTCCCACCCATATGGGTTCAACCACAAACTTGAAAACAATGGACATGCATAAAAATCTTGCAGAGGAACAGTAAATGCTAGAAATTACATAAAATTGAATTGCAGGGATATTAAAAATCATAGAAAGGTCTTCACACGAATTTTTGACTTGGGTTATATGAAATCTAGAATGTTTCTTTGAGAAATCTTCATTGAGAAATGCATCATCAGTGTGATTTTCATTTTCTCATGGATGTGGTACATCAGGCCTTGGTGGAGGTTCACTTTGTAACGCCCTCTATGGTATTATTGACCTTTCCTTTTGTTTGAAAGAGTAAGGCACTACTCCAAAATATTGGTCAGTCAGTTTGTCTGAAGTATTGATAACATATGGTGACGTTGACACACAGTCAGCTGTAGTTTGATACATGGGGGACGCCCCTGTAAGCATTATAAAAACTACCCTCTTTCTAATGCTTTCAGGGACCTTCGCCATGTATCGGACCACATGCGACCATGGGGTTCAGAGTGAAACTACATGCATGTCTACGTATAGCGCCCTCTATAACAATGGTGTCAAACAGTTTGGCTATAAACTGGGTGGGGTGGTTGAAAGAACTTTGTCAATGCAAAGAACAAAAATTTGATGAGTTTTTTATCAATATAATGCCAAATTAAATTATAAAATGACAATTATCATTATGATAATTTTGAAGCTAGCAGGATAGTTAATTTATATGATTAGCTTAAATGACACCATAATTTCCCGATCAAGGATCCCAGCTGTTTAAACAAGTTCCTTCTGCAAATGTTAAAACCATCAATCACTTGAATAGTAAATGCAAACAACAAACTAATCAGCGGAAATGACACTGTCAATGTGTTGACATATTGCCTTAATTTACTTGCATCTATTACTATGATGAAAACTAAATTAATGGGTGAATAAATATTGACTAGAAAGCATTTTAATAACAAGTAATTGCCACAAAAGAATTGTAAAGTTATACAAACACGCTGAGTGTGTGTTGGTTGGATGACCTTGTCAAAGAAAATTAACAAATTCTCACTTTTGTGATGATTCTAATCACACACAGCTCTCTGTGAAGCTGAAACAGGGGAATACTCCATGAATTTTATGAAAGAGAAAACGTGAACAAAAATGATTTTTTTTGTGAATATTTTATTAGAAAACCAAACCAACAATATAATACAAGTTTTGAATTCAATGTAAATATATTTCCAACCCATCACAATACACTTCATTTCATATGTTAATGAGTATCTATATTTTCAATAAAAATTTGACAATATAATATATGGTCTTCTGCAAGATCAAACACCGGTATCTGTTACTAGAAATATTTCTCAGACAAATCCGATGAGTCAAGACAGGCCATGCATACATTAACATCATCCATCAAAGTTCAAACATTGCTTGTTATGGGGAAGAGAAATTAAATCACTTTATCGCAAGATTACCCTGTGTGTCTTGCCTCTAGATCTTGAACTTTCCTTTAAGGTAATATGCACCTCGAAAGTGAAAGACTTAAACTTTTGCTTTAACTTTCCTCAATGAATCTTTGAATCATTCTCTTTCAAAATCAAGAATAAAATAGGGGGTCACCGTGCAAATTTTGGTACTAGAGAAACAAATTACCCAAGATTTACCGATATTCGAAATTCAAAATGGCCGCCATCCCTGTGTTAACTCTATGGAAAAAAATAAAAATTTTCGAATTTCGAAAAACTAAGCAGGTGAAAAGTTTTCTTTCACCAAGCGCTTTAAAATGAACCCCCACATGTGGTATATCAGAAGAGAATTGTAAAAGTTTGAGAGTCCGAATATCTGTCCCCTAGGTGCGTTCTACCTTAAGGCAGAACAAGTCTTGAGGACTGATATTTGGACTCTGAAACTTTTATAATACTCCTCCTCTGCCACTTTTGGTATTCATTTTGAAGCTCAAGGAGTAACTAAAGATTTCACCAATTTATTTTTTTGAATCCGAAATTCAATTTTTCCTCAAAATGGCTGCCATCCCAGTTATGTTAATAACACAGGGATGTGGCCATTTTGAATTTCATATTTTAGTATTAACATATTGGTTATTTTTGTTTCTCTAGACCTCTGATTTTTGTTCTTCATTTTGAAAATGAATGATTTAAAGTTTCCTTAGGCAAAAATTTGAGTCTGACTCTATTTGGAGGGGCAAACCAGCTCAATTTATCCAAGTTGTAGTTTGTCTTTGCCCGATATCTTCACAGAAAATAGAGAACAACATTGCTACATGTATTTAATTTTCTTTGAATCGCTGCCCCACATCCTCTCCTGAAAAGCACAAAGTCAAGCAAAGCTCAGTATCCACATGACAAACTTATATCCAATAATTCAGAAAAACTTTACCCTTTTTCAGAAAAAAAACATATTGCCTGAAAATTTATGCAGATCTCTTCCAGAAAATGACAGAATAACAGCAAATACCGATTGATAACACACCCTTATTCAGTACAAAAAAACACTAACTCTATGGCATCACTCAGATTAAAAACACAATTTCACACAACAAAAAACAGCAAAATTAATCTTATACATTTTCCAGAGAAATATACATTAATCTACAAATAACTTTTAAATGAGTCAAAATTCCATTTATTTCTGCCCTTCTGACCTTTTCATTATTTCTACATTATTTTTAAATGAGCTGAAATGTAATCTCACTAATGTTTGTGTTACATTTTAACCTCACGTTTTGTTGATGTTGCACAGACTCTGTAACATATTCTGCTGGATTTTCACCCACCGGAACTAATGTGTTTATTCTCTGCCTGTTTTTTCTAGATATTCCACATGTGCAGTATGATGACGGTGTCATTTTATAATCTTCTTTTGCTCCATGCACAGTCACAGCACTGCCATGATAAACTGAAATTTAGCTGCATTAAAATCTTGCGTGACACATAAAACTGAATAAATCTTTGTTGCTATTGGGCATTTTCCTGTAAGATATACATTTTTTATCACTCAACTAGAAGTATGCTTTAGAATGGGTAGCTTTACTAGGTTGCTTGAAAAAATTCCTTTCGACATTTCTGTCTCCTGATGTAAAAGGCAAATTTTGGGAATGAGAGTCAGAAAGGATGAGAATGAACAGCTTTTTTCAAGTTGATAACAAAGTTGTGCTTGTTGATCTCAGATCTCAGATCTAAAATCATCTAAAGTAAAAGTGTAAAGTGTTACAAATATTTACAATCATGCATTGAATGGAATGTCAGCTACAACATTTCTGAATTATTAATGGAAAGTTTATATCTTGAAATGTAAGTAGTTTTAGAGAAGAATAATAACTACAAGGTCATGTATCATGTGTGTTTTCCAATGACACAATGTTTATACTAAGCATCTTGAATGTTAGATGCTTATGCTTTAAGCTTCAGAAAATTATTGGAATATTTTGGATCTGGAGTTCACCATAAAATAACATCATTGTCAAGAAAACGTACTTATTTATAGGATTTGCTTATTTTGGGATTTACTTATTTATACATTGAATCATTCCTGGAAACAGAGTTGTGCAATTGTTACATACAAATACATACAGTACAGAAAGAGATAAAAACAGCAGCTATTTAATCTAAAATCATAAGTTTGAAGTTATTTTGAGAAGTCATACAGAACCCTAAACTCACACTCTCTCCTCTGGCATGCAAGATTTATCTGCTCCCTGATATTCTAAAGCTTAGAGAAAGACATATTTTTATTTTTGTTCCACCATTATGCAAGGTAATTTAAGTTGTGATGAAGGCAAAGAATTTTGCATATTTGGAGTCACCATTGATCTTTTGTCTGGATACACATATTGATCAAATGATATGCAAATCCTAACCTTTTAATAATAATGACAAATTTCACATTCTTTTCTCACTTTTAAAAAAGTAGTCATATGAAAATACTTCTGCATCAAATGAATGACGGAATTACATTTTGATTTGGTGACAATAGCGATAGGGTTACTAGAACTGGAACTTTTTAAGCAATCCTGTGAAGAGAAAAATTGAAATAACAGAAAAAAAATTAGTACAGATGTTAAATTACAGGTACCTGTACCTTCAGTGGAGATTTTGTTGTATCAGAAAATTACACTTTCAATGAAAATACACGCCAAGTCCAGGGTTTGGGATAATAAGGTGACTTTTGCATTACATCCATGAGGATATGTTCATTCAGAGAAGAACTGGGTTCAAAGTTCAAATGCAGGAATACAGAACAGGCTAGGTTATTTGCATATATTTGCATACCTCATTGAGCAAGCCAATGGGAAGAGGATACAACGCTTCTGATATTTGCATACCTGTACAAGTAGCCAATGGGATTGATTTTGACAGGGAACAGGCAAACCCTGCATGCCATATTAGGGAAGATGTGTCCATACTCATCAATCAAATAAAGACTGTAATGCTGATAAGAGGTAAAATGTTATCACAACAGAAAAAAATTCATTCTAAAATCCACACAAGATATACTGTAAGAAGTTTCATTCAGATCTGCCGAAATTACTTTATTTTCACTAGAAAAGATTTTTTCAAATCATCAGAATTTGTTATCCAAAAATATGATAAATGTCATTTTCAAATACAGTACACTTCATTTTAAAATAGTTAAACAAATTCAAGCCCTTGGAAAAGTTCAAAAGGATAAATTTTCAGTGAAAATAGAGTATTTGACACATGGTAACATACTATATGCAGCACTCAAAATCTTATTTTGTAAATTCATTCACAATTATTTTTAACTGGAATAGGTATACAGTGAGGCAGTATAATACTAACACAAACCCATGCAATTGTAGATTTCATCCATTATTTTGTTTGTCTGTCTGTTTGTTTGTTTGTTTGTTTGTTTGTTTGTTTGTTTGTTTGTTTGTCGCTTCATTGATAGTGTGCTGTTTGTTTGTGGATTTTTTTCAATAGAAGAAGTACCCAGTTCTGCTATCGGCTCTGCATCAGGCTATCTAGTCACATTTCCAGTCATATAATCTCTATACAGCAAGTGTTTTTCTTTTGTTGGCACCATCAAAGGTGAATAAATTACAACTTTGCAAAGATGTGAAGATTTTGGCACAAATTAAGACTTGAAATCTTTTAATTCTCCGATCACAAAGTGACAATATTGCTTTGACCAAGTTTTTAAAAGTTAACCTTGGTAGAATCATCCAAATCTGAGAAAATTGGCATTGCTGTTGTACTTGATAGCAAAAGAAAGCTGCAGAGTCTTTCAAATCAGCTTGCTGTAATGACAGGATATCAAACTATGAAAGTTTAAGTACCAAACAACTTTGGAGTTGTGTGACTCACAAATAATGATACTAATGTTGAGTAGTTAAAATTTTCTTCTGGGTGGGAGGCTTCTTCTATTTTCAGTGAGTGTTTTGTAAAACTTCTTCATTCAAAACACGTAAAAGTGATAGAAATTCAGGGAAGCTACATAGTAAGTGATAATGGCAGATAGTAGTTAAGTGGACGGAAATTATAACTTTTATTGTAAAAGTTTTGGCAGTTTCTCTTGGATACATTATTGTTCTCTGCTCTCCTAGGACAGTCAAGATTGTCAAAGACCAAGAGATCCACGCATATGCATATCAAATAAACCAAAGGGGTGAGAGTTCTAAAAAGGAACTGCTAGTAAAAGTGACAGTCCTATGGAGAAGCAGGTGTTCCAAGTATCGCCATTACCCCCTACTCTTGTTTTTCTGAAACATTTTGGCTGTGCTGTCTATAGTCCCCCACCTGCGAGCACTTTCTTGGTTCGTACTTTTCTTGGTATGGGCAAAGCTAGCTCACCAATCCGAGGGGTTGGTCTTGCATTTCTTGCAGCAGGCGTAACCTTGTAAGGATCGTAGTTGTCGTACTTGCCCCGACTCTTAGGACGAGCTAGTTGCTGCAGCCTTATTGTAGCTAGAGCTTTCATGGCTGGTTCTGATACTGGCCATTGTATGGTCTTCTCAGGTTGAAACAAAGCATGGGTCACTTTCGCTTCGGACAGTGCTTCGAGGCGGGCACTTGCATGTGCATTCTTTGCAGCGTTGGTTATTTCTTGTTGCCACTCATCGACATCCCATTCTCGGCTAGGTCTGATCTTCAAGGGAGCATAGACTTTTGGAAGAGCAAGATGCGTCACCCTGTCTGAGGCATCAGCACTTTTGGCACCTGAGCTGACTGTAGTGTGTACTGGACGTTCAGTTTGGAACTCACGGTGTAATTTCTTGTGTTCACTGAGAACTTGAACTCTTTCTGATGCTGAGCCTTTTTGTGCTGATTTACTCACTGGCCATATCGGTGACGGTCTACCAATATCAAATCAAATAATTATTATCACTGAAAAATGGAGCATTTCATTTGCAATGTTGGAATTAAAACTATGAAGGTTTGAGCTCCACAAATATCTCTCAATAGTTAATGAAATCACTTGTATGTGTGGTTGACACTCCAGCTTATAAATCATACTTCTATGAAAAGTAAAGCTGAGTATTGCTGTATTGCATTATTGCCTTTTGAGTGGCATTTTCACTGATTATGTGCAAACTATATGATATGCTAAGACACTCAAACAAAAGGAGCATTGAAACTTTAGAATCTTTGCAGAAACTTCACTTCTTAAAGGGCATTAAGCTGTAAACTTGAAATGTCTTTTTCACTATTTTTGTTTTGAATGTCAATCGCAATTTCTTGTTCTTATACTCCCAAAAGCATGTCGACACATCTGCTGTTTAATGTGTTGCCACCGCATCTATACATGTAAAATTTACTGTTATTGTTTACATTTGAATTCTAATGTGGACCAGAATTCACTTAATGTGAGCAATAAAAATTGCAGTTTACACATGTACAAGCTCATAGTTGACAAGCTAGATACTGTGTATTTCATCATGCTTTGGGGAGAAGACCTAGAAACTGTAGTTGATATTAAAAATAAAAATGGTACAAAAAAAGTTACAGCTATAAACACATTAGGCAAGAGGAAATATTGAAAGAATACAACAGACAAATAATGACACCATAAAAAGTAACCTTTTGCAGACATCATGACAAGCTTGGAAACTTACCTATCACCTTGATAGTGTTTTGATACATATTTGGAGTTAGCCAGTTCCTCCTGCCGGGGTGTGAGCACTGAAACAAGGAAAAGTAATAATGTATCTATCAATCAATAATCAATAGATAATCAATCAATTGATGAAGAAACCTAGTAAGTCTTTGGCAACAATTGTGTATATGTGTGAGGAACAAGCATATAATCATGTTATCTTTCCAAGGTCATCTATACCACAAATTTAAATTTATGCTTATTTTACAATTAAAAACTTTTTTTCCGAAATGTTATTGTAATTTTCCCCAAAATGTCCCAAGGTCTGGTTTCAAGCAGGTTAAAAATTTTATTGTTAACCATGGTAACTTAGAAATAAGAATTAGAAGAGTAAAGTATCACCAAATCTACAAAGATAGAGTGAAGGTGTTGTAACATTTAACCTGTTTTTCGTCACTTGACAATTTTGTCTCAATATCAGACCTGCATCACTGAATTGTGGGAAGTGTAAGTATCAGAAGGGGATGCCAAATAACTAATTTCATCAATATTTTCTGTTGTTTTGTCTGCTAAGGACACATATTTATTTATTTATTTATTTATTTATTTATTTATTTGTTGCAACCCTTTTAAAGCAGGGGCTCACTGAAAACAACAGGAGCAGCAAATTACACTGGGCACTGGAAATAAAAATAAAAACTTACAGAAGAGCTACATGTAGTTGAAAAAATCTAACAAAGAAAACAAGCCATTATTATAAACAAAACCATATTGTTAGAGACTAAAGCTGAAAAGGAAATGTTAGTTAAATTAAAAATTTCTTCCTACTATCTACTATATCTGTTAAGAAACGTCTGAAAAAGTTGTCAATTTCTTTGTACAGATCTTTCTTGTAATTCTTTGTAGAATCACCAAGGAAAAAAAATATCAACTCCTTTCTTTCTCTGAAATCCTTGAGTAAGTTCAATTCACTATTATTCAACAGCATTTCTTCAGTATCAGTCATTAATTGTTGTCTTTCTGTTGTGAACTGATCACATTTGAAAAGAAAATGTTCCAATGTCTCATCTTCTTTTCCACAGCAAGGACATGTGCAATCATCTTCATTGTTTTCCCACCTTCTCTTTTCATATTTCAGACCAAGAGTATATGATCTTGCTTTAAACTTTAATTGAGCACCCTTGAAATCATTGATAGATTTTAGATAATCTTCACATTGAAGCTTGTTTTTAAATCTTTGATAGTGAGCTAGGGTAGATTTTTTGGTCATATTTTCTCTCTATTTATTGTCGTCATCCAAGGACAATTTGTTTAATATTTTGATCAGTGAGCTGATCAATGTTCGTAATATTTAAATTTGTCATTATGCCATTGGCAGTTTGTCCAGTTCCAACACAACTTTTTTACGTTGTGTTCGGCTCCATCGTTAATTAACTTCAGGTGATTAAAGACAAGTTTTGTCCACCTTGAATTATCCATATCACAGAGTCTCTTAAAATATTTAAGTTTCATGATATCAAGTCTATTTCTCATAGTATTCCAACCAAGGTCACCAAGAATTGCTTCATATGCTGTATGTCTGCATGATTTTAGGATGAATTTACCCACTAAGCATTGCATTCTTTCAAGACTTTCTATGTCAGTTGTGCATATTAATTTTTGGGCTCTTTCATTTGTGGTACCTTGGTGAATAAGACTGCTACAGTAATGCAATTTACTCTCTCCAAAGCACACATGCAGTGTTGATACAATGACTATTGTACACAGTTATTACTATATTGAATAGATGCAAAGAAAGGCTCCAGAGCTGCTGGGAAACTTCAGCCTTTACTAAAATAAGGATTGATGCTCCCATTCTGAAGACATTCACAGATGGAATTTACCACAGAATCACGACCAACATTGTCATTTTGACCCAAGGTCACTGCAGTTCTCTGTCCAAACAACTCTATTGATAATAATGGGGTTTGACCTGTGCAGTCACAGGTGACCTGGTCTATTGAAACAAGTCTATCAAAGGCGTTGTGGAGATGTATTTACATGGTGATCAAATGAATTCTAGAGTTACAGTGCAATACAATATACACTCACTAAAACTCTTGATTCTCTGTCAGTGGCCTTTTTTTAATTACCACAGACTCTCCATGGGCCTATTTAACTTATATCTGAATTACTCACATGCTGTAAGCATGTACTCTACAATGGGCACTCTGCTCAAGAAGATTTTTTTATAGTTCACAGCAATACGCTTTGATATGCACAGTGTAATGCCCTGATCACAACAAAGGCACTTTTCTACCTATTTTAGATTCATTTTAGTGGAACTTGAGTCTTTTTTCAATGCTTATTGTCTTTTATATACCAACCACAGTCCCTTCCAATACACCCTTAGGCATTCTTTGCATCTGTATGTACTGGGTTCATGTTTAAAGTACACTGATTACATGACTTAAAACAACTTTTTCCTACATTATACCACTAAACAAACTCCTAAGTTAAAACTTGTAAATTACTATATTGACAACTTTTATTTTTCAACGATAAAACCAGCTTTCCATGTATAAAAATTGAATACCAATGAGGATACAGATAAGATTTTAATCAACACACTCAGGGACATCTTAAATTCTTCTATAATAATATAAAAATTGTCTTTGGGTGTAAATGCTGGTAATATATGTGCACAGTTTTACAATGTTGTCAACACACACTACCAAGGGAATCAACAGGTGTCAGAAGGAGTTACAGGCCTTTATAGCATCTTTATTATACTTTAATTAATTGCAACATATTTATGTACTTTCCATCCAGAAAGTGATAATTTAACACTGAGAGTGGCAATGTAAACTATTGGTTTATAATTGTAGTTTCAAAATAAAGTCATGGGTAACTTCCAACCTTTTGTACATTATGCTTTATTGACCATTATTTTACTATGACGTATATGTGACAACTATAGTTATAACCATACTGCAGTCAAAGTAAGCATTTTGAATCACTCTCAAGATTCCTCTATCACCTATTTCAATGGATATAAATCTTTCTTTTCAAAGGAATAGGCTTAGGTTCACAATACTTTGCTGTTGTTCATTATCCTGTGTTAGAAATCTGATATATTTTCCTTATCTATAAGTGATTTTACAATGCCTCACACCAGAACAGGCCCGACTTGACATGAAATCTTCCACACTGCATGATAAAACCAAGTAATATGGAAAAATTCACTGACTTCAGTAAAATTCCAACTATCAGTATACAAGTATGCATGTATTCCATTTCACTGAATAGAGTACCATATAAAAACTGACAGGTTCAAACCACAATCTGATAATAATAAGACTGTAAGCTTAATGGAAATTTTTTATTGATAGATGCATACTGTACTTTATATAAGCGTAAAACCAATTAACCTCTCAAGACAAATGTTTATTTCTTTTTGATTTCCAATTTGAATACATACATACATATGCAACATACAGCAACCTGTGGACAAAAAATGCTGAGAAAAATGGTGGTTGACTTCAGCAGAGTAGCTGTGCGAGCCTTATCTTTTCCATTGATTTATGGTGACCTTTTGTAAAGTTCACCCAACAGAGGAATTCCAAATGAGCACAAAGTAAACAGTTTAGTGTAGAGCTGACATAAATAAGTTACAGCCTGGATACTGTTTTGTCTGGTACTGACCTTTGACACGACTCAAAGACTCATGTAATTGATTTCTTTTCAGCTGTCATACATTCATTTATTTGGTTGCCACAGCCTAAATACGCTTTAAATTTCATTTTTACTACAAAAGCAATAATTTGAGCCAATGCCAAGAAATACTCAGTTGAGATTATTGATTCACAATGTACAAAAACAACATTGAAAATAAAATATCTTGAGTTCTGAAACAATAAATAGTATTTGTTTATTCCCGTAACATTATTGACATTATCGGTGAAATGAATCAGTAAAGAAACATTAAAATTTAACTGTGACAATAAGATCAATATTAGTGTCTGCAATGTACAATTTATTTAGGCATTATTATGCCACATAATAAAATAGGCCCAAGAATATATTGGTAAATATTTTACCATATTTCTGAACAGAGTCAACCATTGATGACATGAATCACACAGGCTATGTTCACAAATGACTGGGCAATCTGTCCACAAATAGCTTAACTGACTGATATTGACATTCCTCAGCCACCAGGCATGAAACTTACCATTTGGAATTCAAACAATACGCCATTATTAAAAATGTTTCACTTTGGATTTCAAATTCTTATTGGAATAAACAATAGATGTTTTGAAATTGCATATTACAAGAGTAAATTTTAGTCGTTATTAATGCCAGATTGTTGGTTGAATCGCTCTGTTCCTAGGAAACAAATATCCATGATACACGAGTCAGATTTATTTTTAAAGAGCAAACACAATACTCTACTGTACAGAACCATATTAATAGACAAGTATATATTTTGACTGTTTCATATTCATATCCCAAATTAGAATTTATTTTTTATTTTTTAAAGAAAATTAGTTTGCAGGTATCGGCACACATCAAGCTCATAGTAATATGCCTTTCCATTTTTGTCTCTGTCTCCCTTCCATCACATAAAAAGGTGTCTGAGTATCCGTCACTAATGAACAACATTAAAACATACTCAAACAGTTTCTCTCTTGCAAAATATTCATACTTACTACTGTAAAAACTACATTACACTCTATCAATCAGACACTACTGTACCTCCTTTCAAAGGGAAACATTTCTAAAGTAGGATTTGTTTCTATTTATTGCGACTGACAGACGTTCAAACTCTGTAGCATATGATACATGACTCAGATCAGATTTCATCTCTGACGTTCAAACTCTGGTAGCATTGTAAGGTAAGCTTGATCCAATTGTTTTTTGGTATGGCTTAATTCGAACATATGTTGCAGGATATTATAAAACAGGTTAAACAAGAAGGAGATCATAGGATCTTAACCCTTTCACCCCCAGTTCCCTGTATACAGGTCCAACTTTACCATAGAAAACAATGGATTTGGGACAAACCATTGTGGTGAAAGGGTTAAGCACAAACCCTAGCATGTCATGCCAAATTTTCCTGTGTACACAGGTGTATTTTACAGCAAATAATTCAATACATTACAGACATTTTCACCTGATGATGTATTGTTACTATAATCCTACCTGCATAGCAACAGTCAACAAACTACACCAAAGATTTTCCTTACACTTTTCTTACACTTTTAAGAGAACCAAAGAAAAAAAATCACTGTTATTTCTTTTTTCTGCTTTCCTGGTCTTGTTCCTAATTCATTCCTCGAAGGGAACATTTAGTCGGAAAATGAATTTCATTTAATAAAGAATTTGAAACTTTGGTCCTGGAATTTCTCAAAGCTGTAGATTATTTACTTAAAAATATTCTTGTCAAAAAACTACGATATTTTTTCAGAGTTAAAATTATGTATAAGCTGCTTCATCTAACCATCAACTTTTCAAAAACGTTACTGTACATCTCATAAATTTGTCATAAAATCTTTTTCGGCAATACTCTGGATATTTACCGTCCTCCATCAAATTTGAATTAAATTTGAATAAATAATTTTTAACCATGCTTTTGTTGCACAGATTTTCATGAAATGACAAATTGCCAGATTTTGTATTTGAAACTTCAAAACTGCCTTAATTCTTTTTGAATGTATTGTTGGTGCTTGGCTCCTTGTCACTCCTCACCTAGCTCTGCATGGCAGGGCTGTGTGTTACCGGCGTTATACGGCCTCCCCGGACCGTATAACGCTGGTAACACACAGCCCTGCCATGCAGAGCTACTCCTCACCCAAATTCCCTGTATAAAACAGGGTCCCATATGTGCATGATAATGATTGGTTTGGGCCAAACCATGGTGGTGAGAATAGTTTATCTACCCTTTTATTCAATGCCCTGCCAAATCAGCCGACCATAATACCTGAATCTCAATTACCGGGCTATAGGATTCTCTCAGCATTGTCTGTGAGTACAACTACTGTCCAATTAGCTTTTGTTGGATGGTGATGTAACATTTCATGCTGATCTGCGTATACCATGGCAGCTTGGCTGGATAGGGCTTGGCAATGTTGCTATGGGCGACAGCTACTTGTTGGACATGGACAAGGAGGGATAGATTGGTAAGCAGATCCCAAGAACACACAAGCAAATACAATACATGTAGGTAGGCCTACTGTTACTGTCCACTGTATCCAAAATATTCAGTTGATTACATAAGCATTTAGTGACTATGTAATGAAGTAGTCCATTCACTCTGGACAAGACTACAAAATCGCAGACTCATCATCCTACCTAAAGGGGAAATGGTATGATCTGACTGAGTGTGCACTCTGTAATTCTTTCCATGTTTGCACAGCAGTCTAAGTTAAAACTGAATTTTGCCATTTTAGAACTGATACTCAATACAACCTAATCAATGATGGTCAACAAGTTTCAATTTCACGATTTTCTTCAGAAATTCAATCCTTTGCTAGGTACTCTAATTTTTACTATGCACTGAATACAGAAAAAATCTTACATACTCCATGAATACCAACTATGATAAGATAAAAAAATAGTCTTATTTCAAGATTATAGAGTTTAATATGAAGGATTGGTTATTGTGTGTGTTTGCATCACTTTATTGATGTTACAATGTTTGCAGAAATGTCTAGACGGAAATTAAAAATATGAATTTAATCAATGTGCCCTGACTTCAGTTTGTTGCATTTTTTCAGCTGTAAGCAACATTTACCAAAATTTCCTTTTAATTTGTGTACTCAACGATCACTTAAAACTTTCAAAAAATTTCAAAAAATAACACGTCTTATTTGGAAAACATAAATACATGGAAGAGAGGCCGGCTAACTATGGCAATTGCTGATGGAGTTACCATGACAACAGGCTGAGTAAGTGCTTTGATAATCAGCATACTTACCGAAAGCGGTTGTGCCACCATTGTTAGTCACAGGTGGTCTGTCTAGCCAATACACTGACCGTCTGTAACAAACAGAAACAGACAAATATGTTTACATTATAAGGCTGTCCACTATAACGTGCACCGAGTGAAATGAAATGTACAAATTTAGACAAGGGGTGACTTTCTAAAAACATCATAACTGGAATTTGCAACATGTTTTCTCCATTATCATATTTTGGCTAGGTACCATGATGATTATTCATTATTTAAAAGGAAAACCATAATTATGTGTTTCACCAGATGTCACAGTTAGACAGCTCAGCAGAAGGTCTAAAGTCCTATACACATACTCAGTATACAGAACATACAATTCATACATACAATAAATTACTGTTTTCGTAATTCCATTAGGCTGCCGCTCTTTGTACTTAATGCTAATGAAAAAAATGACATGCAAAAGAGCACAACATTTCTTCTTGTAAAATTCATTCATCATGTATTAACGTAACAAAATTCTACCTTTTTTACTAAAATACTGCTGCATTTTATACCTATCATCATTATTTCATCCCTTACATTTCAATATTCTTTCACAAAACACACAGAAAAGTAATGAACATTAATTTACTTTAAATACCTGATTAGTTGCCAGGGAAAGAAAGCAATTAAGATAAAATGTCAGGGACAACAGGGATCAACCCCCATTAAGATGTAATATGAACAGGCAATTGATACAATTTGAGCTGGTTAAAGGTAAATTGTAACAGTTTTTGTCTTTGGATACAATAACACTAACAAAGCCTTTGAATTTTGTCTGATTTATTCAGAAAAAAAGAACACCATACATTGGGAAACTGAGCAGGTGAAGCTGAAGCCTGTACTGTTTTGAATTATTAATATTCTGATAAAAAATTCATTTTCCTTTCAGCTGTGTTTTGTGAGAATGCATGGTTACTGATTACCTTAATATCTGGAAGGGCAAGTTAAGAGATGCTGCTAGGATGTTTTGATGATATTTTTCATAACAACACAAATGTATTTATATACATATTAAAACAAGGCTTTCTTGTTCTAATTTTAAAGGTCTTTTCTGTAAATGTCTAAAACCTCCTTGGCATGGAAACTCTATTGATTTGCTCAAGATGTATTAACTCAAATTCTGAGAAAAAAAACAGCAGAAATCTGGAACTGTACTCCATGTTTCCTTATAACACAAACCTTATATAAAATTATAATAGACATTGAAATTTTGATGCATTGTTGAAATCAGCTTTATAAATGAAGATTTAGGTGGCTTTTAATCTAGAGTTTGTTTCAAAAAGACCTTAGTATTACAGAGAGGTTTTGTGTAACCAATTGAGTATACTGAATGACACAAATATATAAAACTGTTTCTTTATTTATACATAAATTATTTGCATTATTATGTTATTACGAAAAAGAAGCTTGCCCTCATTAAAGTTAAGACTATAGTCTGAAAACAAAATGCAACGAGTAATACATGTAACTTGATCCTTACTGACCTATACACTTGGTGATAAAAAGACAGGATTTTCTGTGTCATTTACAAAGTATCTTAGCAACAGCACAGTTTTAAGAGTCTAAAGCTTTGAGGAATGTATGATCAGTTATACAATTATGTGGTTGTGAGTTGTATACTTTTTGATAGCTGTATGTGATATGAAGTCACAATCTATTGATAAACCTACATTCAACATGTTATATAATCCAACAATTGCAAAGCACAGAGCTTAATATCTACGCAACTCATAAATGAAGATTGTAATTTCAAAAAAAACTTCAAATAATCATTCTTAATTTATGGTACAATTATAAAATTTTAACATGAAATGTTCTAACAAAATATTCCAGTGAAATATTCAGTTCACTCTCCAATTTTGCAAAGAGTTTAGAATATCTCCCATCTTCCTGTACAAAAACCAGCCTGAGATAATGATCATATCTTTCTAAGATAAAGTACATTCCTAAATTTAACTGATTAAATTGCAAAGAGAAATGTGCTAGGTAACTTCTGCTGATTATATGTCAGGTCTCCTTAAATTTGACAATTAAAAAAAAATCTTATTTACTCTTTGATTTTGCTGCAACATGAGTGGCTGCAGTTGACTTTACATTTAATTGCATTTGCATATTTGTGTACATTTCCATTTATAGTGTTCCGATGTCTGTGAGTAACTATAATGTCTGCAAGAGAAACCATAGTAATTCTAAATATCTTCAGCAATGTAACAGTGCACTTCTGCATTATTTCAAGTAGTTTACACATTTCGCTGATCCAATTGGAGAAAGTTAATTAGCCATAATAAATTATAAATGTTGATCCCTGAGAAACATAATATTTCTGAACAAGAATATGTAAATGATAAATGGTTCAATATCAACAGTCATGATTTATATTTCCTCATCCTGACTTGTTTTATTAATAACCTGACTATTGAAAGATGAAAGTACTCAGGTTTGAAAATCAGTAACTGAAGGGGCTATATTCTAACTGTTAAAGAAGCCCTTCTCAATCCCAGGTTCTCGCATTAGCAAATGTGTCAACAGCCCATTAACAGTTTGTGATTCTTTTGTTTTCCGTTTTCCATTGAATATTTCATCAAGTAAATAATATTTACATCAGATAAATCTGATAATTGAGTGGGGACTTTAAAAGCAAGAATATTTTAGAGTAAATCCAAAATAAATATTGCAGGAATCAAGTATATTCTTTGAACGTGTACAGAATATATACCCACTTCACTGCCTTGCAGTAAACAAAATGGCCATGACTACACACACATGTCAAATGTCACAAGGATTTGACGATAATAAAATACACAGGTAGTGAGTGTTCTCTCTGATCTCTTTTGTATGATTTTTTTGTTGCTGTCTTGACATCTTTTTCTGCTCTTACAATACCTGCATATCAAATATTAACATTAACGCTGTGTTTTATTGAAAAATCAATAGATTTTATGGAAGTGTTTTTCCAACAAGTCAATAATGATGCATAGATCAATACAGTGTCAATGACACTGACAGACTGGAACAAACATTGCCTGATGTGAGTCATGACATCGGTGCATTCCTCATACAAATACTATCGTTGAATGTTGACTTTATTTGAATATAAAACTATGCAGGCTGATAAAATAAAAAACAATAACAAAATAATGATGGTGAAATGATTTTTTTTTCAACTTTCTGCAGAATTTCATGGTTGTGTCATTGTAGAGAAATCCTACATTCTAAAGACATAATTTTAGTGACCAGGTCTGTTGAAATATATAATTCTTGCAAGCATGATTTGCATTTGAGGTTTTGCGGTTTTTTCTTTTCATCTAAACAAATACTTTTGTATAATGCACCATTATTACTTTAATAATATGTGGAGTACAGGTTGTGTCCATTCTTTGATCGCTCTGTAATCAAAGATTTCATTTTCAGCAAAGAACGCGAAGCACAGTAGCAGCTGCGAGGTTTATTCAGCGTGGATGTGTAGTTGCACAAACACAGCAAAGAAATGGAAAATGTTCTGCGGTATTTACCCTGGGTCCCTCATCTATGCTCAGAAGAAAATGCGAACAAACACTTGAGGGGGCTGCCGTTTACATTTCAGTCGTCCTGCGACAATACCTTTGGTTTTTGAAATTCTTAATTTTGGAAATGCCTCCGCCGAAGAACAAAACATGTTGATGTTTTGGGCGTTTTTTTAACGAAAAAGGGACTAAACAGAGCAATAGTACTAAAAACGTCGGCCTGCCCTAAAGAATCGCTGTCTGCCCAAAATATTTTCTTCGTTCGGCTTCTGTATTTGTTTTGTCTAAAAATAAAGCCCTACAGGCGTGTAATGGCAGGGTTACGTGGACAACGATGTTGACGTGTTAACTTAATGAAGTCCAACTTTGTTTATTAAAAAGCCATCAATCGGACGAAACGAGTCGTTTCTCCAGATACCTGAGGGTGATTTCTGCATGCATGTAGTAAAATGCTCGTCTTGAAAACGGCAAATTGCACTAATTTATCTATAGATTGGCGAGAGTCCTATCTGTTTACCTTCCTACTTGTCTATTGAACCATAGAACCATCTACTTCAATAGCGTTGACCTGTGCAAGGTGCATATAGATTGAACTGGTGACGCACATGTTTAACGTTCTCAAACTCGACATCTTTAGTTCCATTTATATCGAGAGAAAAAAATCTGCTGAGTTTTGAATGTACAAACTTTGATGAAAGAAACAATGTGCGACAACATTTTTACAAAAGAGGCTATTCTCAAACTTTCTGGTAAAAACTAAAACTTGTTACGGCCTTACCTGTCTTCACGGAAAGTTGGCGGGAGTTGTTTAGGTCTTGCCAGGACGTCGATCCTGCGACCATTCGCTGAAAACAAAATGTCAACAATGTTATTAAAAAAGGCGTTAACACGGGCGCATCTTGAATACAGACGGGCAGACGAACCAGGGATACCTACATTCTGTGGCTGTGGCCATGTCTGAATGGAGCACTGGTAATTCATTACATGCGCAAAGCCTTTTGTTTGACTTTGACTATGTCGTCAAGGAGGTTGCTACGCACGCTCTATAGTATTCGCTTCCGCATTCCATTGTCTGGATTATGAATATTCAAATCGCCTTTCTTCTCAGCGGTGATGCAGGGCTGTTTCACATTATTCACCCTGAAACCGACACAATTCTAGAACTAAAAAAATGTGTAATGTGCTGTTTAAGTTTTGAAAACGAATGTGTACTGTATTAATGGTTTCTGCCTCCTTACATTTTAAACTTGCCATCTCCGTAAGTGGGCGCATCCACACACACGCACGGCGGTCAGCCGCAACAGGTACCATGGGTCATCTCTCTTATGCCTTCTGATTGGCTACTTGAAAGCACTTTGTCAACTTTTTGACCAGCAGTTGCTTCTGTACCATATAGGTAGAAAGGTGTTCACGAAAGGGCAAAGTTCAATGCCCTGCCCTACCATGAATGTCTTGACTGACTCAAAATGAAACATGCGGTAAGGTCATCCGAGCTGTACCGGCGAAGAAGATACTGTTGCCATTTTGCCAAAGGTGAGACGTAAAGTCCAAATAATGCTGAAAGCTACAGTTTACCAAAGTAATAACATTCAAGATTCTCCTCAGTGTGGTTACGTAAGGGACTGTCTATGGACATACAAAGTCTCATCAGTTTAATAGCCGTTTTACACTGCCACGTTCACAGTGCACGACCGTACCCGTTGATTTTCAATGTCTGTCGCGGAGTCATTGACATGATATATAGAAGTAGAAACGAGGTATACTATACTCGTTTCTACCTCCATTTAGTCCATGTTTTTTTTGAGTGTGCGTTGTTGTTTAATAGTTGTACCATGTGTACACGCCCTCAGGTACATAACTATAAGTATAACGCATTTTAGCCTAGGTCCATGATTATACCGTACCATAGACCTTTTTAGGATCTATGATTATGCCACAGGGACTGTGGTTATACCCTCCAAGCTTGCATCCTCCTTTGGAATTTCATCGTTTGTGTTTCACTTGATATATTCTGTACACCAACAGGAAATGTGAAGTGTAGGACATTTATGGGAAATAACAAGGAGGTCTGGGTGGTACCTCTATGAAATTTGCCACAGGCATTTTCTGTCATAGAGCTTTCACACAGTCACGAGTGATTGAAATCCTTGTGGAAATTATAACCGGTCATCTGGGACAGGTAACTTTTAAAAGGTACATGCCCAAGTAAAGTAGTACCTATCCTAATACAGTAGAAATACACTCCACAAAGCCCAAATCATCAGAAATTCCTACTTGCTCACCAAGTTAGTAAGATTGAAAATTCCCCCCAGCTGGCTGTTTCCTACTCAGACTCTGCTGTAGGCATGTAAGGGTGATTCAACATCTTGTGAATCTCAAAGAATTGAATTGAATTTTCAAGTTTTACCAGTAAAGATTTTATATGAAAATAGTTCCTTTAGGCCCCTTCATGCCTGGAAATCACTTTAATTGTAGACTTTCCTTGGAAGAAGTACATCATATACAACTTTTGGAGGGGTCTAGGGTTAGTATTAGTTTTAGGATTAGTACACTTAAAGGTGTTGTATATCCTACCCCCAAAAAAAAAAATGGGATGGGTTCGCCCTAAGGAATTCTTTCCGTTTTATATTTACTGCCCGACTTTAAAGGGCGTTTGTCGTCTTGCTGCGCGTGCATACCTAGTTTGTTGATAAACATAAATTTTTGTAAACATTAGCCTTCTTAACTTCCATCGGAGTGAGATCGAAGCCTTCCCTCAATTTGTAAATGCCTCTATAAGACTCAAGATCATGCGACAGTAAAATATTAAGATCAGAAACGAACTTTAGTGATGCATTTCTATTTATAAACTCATGTAAAGCTATGGACATTGAGATAATTATACACTCAACACATTATATCGCCGAGTTTACTGCACGAAGTTACAGTGAACAAATGGGGTTTTGATCGCGCGTGGTCACGTTGGTTGTACACAATGCTATGTACATTATAGCAATAAAACATCAATAAAATGATCAACATACAACAAGCAGAATGCCTCACACAAAAATTACACACAATGATCGGAAAGCAAGAGCAGGACACGGGAGATGCTTGCTTGATAAGGTTGAACAGTCATCACGTTGACCATAGACACTGCGTTGATGTACACGGATATAAGAGAATACAGCCCCACATCGTACTGGCCCCACGACAGACTTGACTCACAGCCCATTGTTGATCACAATTGCTAACTTATAGTTATACGTGGCAAGAAATTGTCAAATTACAGGAAAAATAGACAAAACGAGCAGCATTTGGCAGGAAAGTCGCACGGCTACACAGGGATGTGTCGAGAGCTCATGACAGTGATCGAATGGCCTAGTATAGGCCTACCGCTGCTACGCAAACTTTACCTCCGGAATGTTGGACAGGTCTGAATCCTCGTTCAAATGAGATAACCCAACAAAAAGACCTATGAAAGGTCCTTTGCTTGACTTGACACCTGTACTCAGAATTAACAGTTGTATTACACCATGGGGGCAAACTTCGTAGTGGAGTCGGATTCTTCACAGCCGAACGGGGTGCCATATACCCTGTTTTCTCGACACCCATGACGTTCACGCAGACCATGGAACAGATTCTCCTTGCTCAGCTGCTGCAGCGCAGGTATTGCTCGCTTGAATTATTGTCGACTGGACTCCTGTTGGGCCCCTGGAAATAAAGCTCTCATCTTTGCCAGCGATGTCGTGGACTAGAGCCCGGTCATTTGTGTGTTGGCATATTACTGTAACACGCGTACTGTAAGTGTTCTCAAGTATGCTCGAGTGATAAGAGTAGCCGAGCCCAATTCAAGAAAATCATGATCAAATGTGATCTCAATACAATGTGTAAGTCCTGTCAATATTCAGCAGATATTTAACTCAGATTAATTGACCTGTCATTGTGTGTTACCTTTGGTAAGAGGGAATGCTTGTGACAGACTGGCCGCCGTTTTAACAAGTGGTCATATCTCAACCATTGTTATCAACCCGTGACTTAATGTGGCGGCCTTGGATATGTTTACAACAAGGGGGACCCCCTCACAAGCATGCGCAGCGCGATGACCGCCGCCCTTTAAGATAAGCTCATTTTAATACGCAGCAGATCAACAAGCAATGCATATACTTGTATGTTTGATGATATCAAGCTGAGAAATTGTATTCACTATTTACTGTTACACAGTGTGTCTCAATGTTGGTTTTTCAATTCGTTGTTGTAACGGTATTATATGTGTGATTTTCAAGGGGGATAGATTTCACGGATTGCTACAGCCATACAGTCAGTCAGTGTTTTGAAGAATGTCTTTACTGCTTCACTCTAGTTTTCAATTACAAATGTCCAACATTATGTGTGATAGGTTTGTACCATAATTCCAGCTCAATTAAATTCCTGTACAAAAATACAGATGCCACACCATTTAACGAATAGCATTCATTAGGCTTAAATTTTTAAAGGCCTGTGCTGGCATCAGATATCAGATTGTCTCGCAGGGAAATCTATTTATTAGATTACAATTTCAATGGAAAAACAAAAGGCTATAACACTCCTTATCCTCTTATAGACTAAAACAAACTTGATCCCGGGGACCAAGTCCCTGGCCTTTAAGCTTGGTGAGGAGAGGGATGAGAAGTGGGCCCAATATCCTCCAGTTTAGCCAGATTGACACCTTTAATAGTGCAGCATCTGAAGGATTTTTACACCCTTAGTTTATTGTCATTCATTATTGCCATCTCTTGTGTGTGTTCAGCCCCACCCTTTCTTTTATACAAGAGAACGTCTATGCATGGACATAAACAACGAGACATCCATGGTCTGTGCAACCTCTAAATTGTTCAACTATGCAGATTATCAAAGCTGACTGTATGGTATGTGTTCATCGCTCAGGTATCTTTTTTGATCATATAAGCACTGAAATACCTAATGTGGTGATAGTTTCCTTTTGTTTATACATATACCAATTTAAGGAACTTGAAAAACAGAGTTGTTGATATTGGATAATTTCCACCGCCATAGCACTGTGGTTCAGTGCATGTTGTATTTTGATGATGTCACTAGTGACCTTGAAAAGAATTCTAGACGAAAAAGGTGAACAGTAATATCACGTTTGTTCATTTGCATATGTTTATTGTGTTGCCTTACGTGTATCTTTCATTGTGGATCTCGTTGATTAGAGTAAGGCAATGTACTGTAGACAGACAGATAGATATGTAGATCATCAGATAGGGAGAGTGTACTGTGAACGGTTTACAATGATTTTTAACTCATATTTGGTATGGGTATATTATACCAAAGAGAGTTTATATGCTAGGTCGGTGGCGTCTGTATGTCTGTATGTTTAAGTGAATACAGCAAGAGATAACACAGGTTACTGCACAAGTAGCTTACATGTTTGTGGTGACGTGCAGCCCATGGTTACCAGTTGATTACAACATTCAACATTTAGTCTCTATTAAAATAGCACAAACAGTTTCATGAAAATGCCAGAAAATCTTGACAATGTTCATATTATTTATACAGTACAATGTGGTTTATATACTCAAACTCATAACTTTACAATGTTCTTGTGATGTGAACTGTGGCAGTAATTACTGAGATGATGGTGATCATCAGAACACACATGCTAACGCATGCTTATTTCTAGAAATATCAGTGAACAAATATCAGGCCAAACTAAGTAATTCTCTATTTTACATCCACCCAAATTTTTGAAAAGTATGCGATTAAAAAGCACACACACTAAATTTAACACAAAATCAATCAGACTTTATTGCACAGTTTTCTCATACAACACTCTCATTGAGTGTAAGCAATGCTTCTAAAAGGTACCATGTTACATCAGGGTGGTAATGTGACTGCTCTGAGAAAGTATACAGATTATGTCAATGATGTAAAATTCTGCAAGATAAGGCAGTAGTTTATGTAAAAAACTCCAAAAACCTATTCAGACTCGGATGCAAACAAGACTTTACTTTCTGTGGTCTGTGGATATTAACATTGGAATATAACTTGGAATGTTATTTGAGTTTCTCGGACTTATCACAATCACAATTGTAATTACTCTTACAATGAGAAATCAAAATATCCACAATCTCTTTGGAAATATAAAAGCCACTTTTTCCCTGGCAGAAATATAAATTGGAAAGTTTTCTTTGGTAGAGTGCCTGCCAAACCAATTTCATTGTCACTGAATGAGCTTTCTCTTTGACTCAAGAAATGTTTACATGATACAAGTATTTGTGTAGGGTTGATTCAAGGAAATCACAAAAATTCCTCAATGACTCAAAGAATACATAGAGGGCTCACTATAATTAGCTTCCATCAGCCCGTATGAATAAATATAGCTACAGAGCAAAAGGGCAGGGGTCTTAGTAGTGCTGTACAGTAGTACTCAGGGCATAAAAATATATGGTTTCTGTTAACATGCTCTCAGGGTAGGGTAGGGTAGGTCAGTCTGGAACTTTGTCTTCTTTTAATTTTCATTTGGGTGTGACCAGTAAAAAAAAAAAAGCAAAGTTTGACCAAATCATGCTTGATTTAAATTGGAAATGCTAGAAAATTATGGTCAGAGGGTTTCAGTAGGTCGGATTATTGGAAACACATTTTTTATTCGGCCTGTGCGCCTGTGAGTAGTCGTGACCTTTTATATTTGCATTTAGCTGTATTAAGTAATAGCTTATCCACTGAGCGTTTTCATTCAGAAAACAAAGGATCATACAGCAAATTGAAGGAGAGTTAAACTAGAGTTTACATCACAGCTGTGACAGAATTCTGGTCCATCCCTTTGTCTGATTGATGATGTATTTTATTTGAGTAATTTGATATTTATTCAAAAATATCCTGATGTACTCATATCCTTTTATGGTGAAATACTGATTAAACAAAGCATCTTTCAGAGCAGGAAAACGTTTTGTTTATTTGTTTGTTGGTTATCTTTTCCTATATTTGTAACTTCAACAACTTTGTACCTTTATTTTTAATGGGTGTAGTTTATATATACACCAGCCCCACTAAAAATAGTCTCCTTTTGTTTCTTACTGGCAGACATGTCAAACAAAAAGGAGACAGTAGGTCAAAGAAGTCAAATTGTAATAGAGAACAGACGTACTTATGTTGAATGTTGTATAGCTTGCCCATTGCCTGTTCACACATGTTTATACTTGTAAGTTACAGCTGTTACAGTTATTGTACATTATTTTCTCTTTTCAGTGTAAAGTTTTTTGAATATAAATGTCATCTTTTTTTATTTACTAATACAAACCATAACGTATATGTAGCATGGGGAACTGAAAACCTTGAATGGCTTTGTTTTATGCTTCAGGACTCACTTTGACTGTATATGCTGTGTGTTAATTAAAGGTATACTGTCACCTGTTCCAATTTTTCTACAGTTACCATGGAAGTAGAAAATCTAACCAATCACAGATTTTAAGCGGGTGGCTGCTTTTTAAAAACAGCGCCCTCGCATGGGCATTTTGAATACCAAGGAACGCACCTTTGACCATATATGGGCATATTTAGATTACAGGTGACTATATACCTTTAAGTGTTGTTTATTCTTGTCTTCTTTTCAGGATTGATATACATGTAAGGCTTTCCATGCTGTGAAATTGAGGCAAGCTTTGGGGATGACAGCTCATGTTCTGTGATGCATTAGAAGCCAACATGGTTCATGACCCGTGGTGAAGCACATGTGCACACGTGGACAGCTGGTGGGGATATTTGAAGTGGAAAACAGCTTGCACTGATTGTTTGGATAATTAAGCTGCACTTTGTTCACCACACCATTGTGCTTTATATGATTTTTCCGTCATTGTGGCAGTGAGTACATGCTGATATGGGACGGTGCAGTATGATATGGCTATGGAAGGAGTGGCCTTGCAGAACATTGAAGTTAACCTCACACAGTGTATGGGTACATTGCTGTTAACTGCACTGAAATTTCCGTAACACTTGCTGAATCACTCTGCCGTGTAAAAGACAACATTGCTGAATAGTTGATGACCAGTCACACAAGCTAAGGACCATTGTTGGAAATTGAATTTGGTTCCTATGTGTTCCCTGTAAGAATCTGACTTCATCGATTTATGATCCGTTGTAATTGCAGTCTCTATGGTAACACCGATGCAATGTCTTGCACACCTTGTTTGTTCTGAAGTTCTGCATGTTATATTGTGCTGAAACGGGAAGACAAAAACTGAAACAGTTTCAGTAATTGTGTACATTACATACAGTGACAGAGTGTTTAAAATTGTCTCTTGAACTTGCTATAAAATTGGTTTATTCCCAGCATCATCAAAAATTCACTGCCAAATTCTGTATTTTTGTGCCAAGATCATTTGAGTATATAATTTGCCAAATTTCCAAATTTCCACAATGGCAGACAGTACCCACTACAAGGAAACTCTTGACCAGTTTCAGCGCTGGGCCAGCAAGCAGACAAAATTGCATCTGACTAATGGGTCAGAGACAAGCATTCTGACTGGAGAGCTGCCGTCTCACGCAGGTTACAAGGAACCAACCATTGCACAACTGACCCTGTTTCTGTTATGGCTTACTGCAATTATTCTCTGGCTATTGCGTGTGCCGTTCAGAAAGACACAGGGAACAAAAGGAGAGGAACAGGATGTCGAAGCGCAGACAAACGGTCCTGTGAGAATAAATCATGACAAGTCAACAAATTCATTGGAAATTTCCAAGGAAGGAAAAGAGACCTCTGTGAATGGGCCGGTTCTGGAAAAGATTGAAAAAGCAATAATTAATGCCGAAAAGGAAAACGTGGAAATGGAGCAGGAAAATATACCTGCAAAAAACTTGACAGAAAAAGATGAAAGTAAACCAGAGAAAAAAGCTGAAGACAGTAAGAATAAGAATGCCAGCAAAGAGAGAGCAGCATTTACGTCTTTTAAACCACCACCTAGCTTTGATCAGTTTCTGTACTATCTCATCATCTTTGGTGGTATCATGTTCTACTTCTATCTGTGTGACTATCAGCACATATTCCGGGCAGGAGAGCGGATCTATTCCAGGGATCTCTTTCTATTCCTGCTATTAATTCTGTGCCTGGTGACTACTGGGTTCACCATCCAGACGACTGCTGACAAACTGATCAACAGGTAAGCGTTGTGATAGAATTTTACACCCGAGTGATTCGTTTCAAATTAAATGTAAACTTACAATGTTATTTGTAAGTCAAACTGTTTGCCTTCGCTACTATTCATTGTCATCATTTCCACATAAAAGCCAATGGAACAAAAACAGTGAAGGAGAAATTTGTTTTAAATTTTTTTTTCATCACTGAAGTCTAGCAGTAAATTATGATTACTTTTCATGACTAAAAAATGTAAAACATATTACAACGCATAAAAGTTTACAGTCTACATGTAGCTGTATTTCTTCATTGCTTTTTGTTCAAAAGTGTAGTTAAAAATATATCAAAAATACATAAAATATCAGCTTTTACAATATGACTGGGTTGTTATAAACAGGCAGCTTGTCAAATAAATTTGTCCACAATTGAACATTATCATAATCATAATAACTATGGTCTATATGACGTGATATCTGACAGTGCAATAAATCTCTCCACATCCATTGTGTTGAAAACTGATCACCCTGTTTTACTCTGTGGAGGTCCATGGCAGAGGTGTACCAATATTTGACAGTGACACTACTTTTGTAAAGTCCTATTTATTATTATATTATCATGCCCTGCCCGTTGCATTTTGATTGGTCGAGCTGAACCATGTGACTGACCACAATTTAACAGTAATGGATTGTTTACATGTCCGTGAATATGAATAATAAGATTAACAACTCAAAGTATCCTAACTTTACAGCTGAAATGTATATCATAATCAATCACAAAATAAAATGGAGCACTTGTGGGCCAAGTTGAGATACTTTTTTTCTGAAAACATCTCCGGATTTGCCAAATTTTTACAGTATAGGAAAGCCAAAATTAATGGGCTCGGCAAGCCTTGCCCGTTAATTTTTTGCTTTCCTCTTGCCCTTGCCCATAAATAAACATTTATGGTCAGCGCATCACCCGTTATTTCTATAATGATGTGCAGGCTTGCAATACAGAGAATGCATAATTTTTAGGACAGACCTTACTGGTTAACAAACTTGAAAACCTCATGAAAAATTCGTTGTAGCTTTTACATGAAGTATTTTGAAGGACTCAAGTTCAAGCACAAAAATCTGTGGACAAAGATTTCAGAAGTCCTAAATACACTAAACTGTTGATATCAAGACTTTTGCAGTACTTTATTCATGTATTTGTTTCCATAGAGACCAAACTGAAGAGTGGCGTGGTTGGATGCAAGTTATGTTTGTTTGGTATCACTATTTTGCTGCCAAGGAAACCTATAATTACATCCGCATTTTCATCGCCTGTTATGTATGGATGACTGGTTTTGGTAAGTGGTATTGTCTGTGCGTTGATTTCTCAGATTATGAAACTGAATCAGAGCATATGTGCCCCTGTAATTCACCAGTTCAGTTTTAGTTTATACTGTGAAGGAAACACTTGTGCACTGGCCATGTTGTTTCTGACTGCTTTGCTTTGATCACCAGTGACAAACCAGTACATACCGGTATGAATTTATCATAAAAATGTTAAAAGAATTGGAGTTACAATGTGTTTATAGAAATTATGCATCTTACTCAATAAAAAGTAAATTATTCTTCTTTGTGAACAGTGCTGCATCCATCGTCTAATATTAATTTTACATATGAAGTAATGTGGTTGGAAAATGTAAACTACCATATTTTGTTTGTGTTTTTGGGAAAACTGCAAAGTGAATGGTTGATGTTTTCCAGTCTTGTATCACAGTCCCTCCATCCCTCCATGTGATGGAGAGACTGTGCTACAGTAAATGCACAATTGTTACGCTTTTGAGCCAATTATCATACCAGTGCTTCTGCCTAAAACGCTATAGAGGAATTTGAGAGTCAAGTGCAACATATTCAGCTGTTGATTGATTCTCACTTTAAACAGCAAACAGAATCAAAGCAAAGATAACACAATGATCGTCCAGTGAAATTGTATGTTTGAATTCTGTAGCCGGATCATTTTACCCTGTGTGCACAGAGAATACTATGGAATGGAAATGTAATCCTATAGACATCTTTATTCAGTTTTATTATATGAGCTGTAACAGATGTGCATGTATTCAGTTTGAGATCTAAGGCTGATGTTGGTAACCTACTCTGGTTGTTACAAACCCTTGAATGGTTATGATGCTACATAAAAATGTTTTTAGCGTTGATGACCTTAAATAAAGATAGTAATACCAAAACTGAATACAATGATTCAAAATAATTTGAAGATTGCCATCAGTGTTGTAAAATGAAATTTTGAGGATGTATTGCACTGCACCTGCATTGTCAGTGGTAACTTTGTAGCAAATAATATTGAAGTTAAAGAAGCATATTGCTGTTATCATAATGAAAGGAGAATTTAACTTTACGATGGATTTAAGTCAGTTCACAAATTCCTCTGGAGGGGGATTCCGACTGGGGGGATTTGAAAATATCAAGGTTTGTTTTTTTTTTCTTTTTTTTGGGGGGGGGGGGTATTTGAAGGGATTTGGAGACTTATTGGGGGTTACTCAAAACAAAACTGTCTCTGATTGATATGAAATATGTGTTGGGTTGTTTCTGAAATAAAATGTAAATTGTATAAATTGTAAAAAAAACCACATTCTGTATTTTGTATATATTGTTAAAGACACATACACAAACATACAGGTACTTTCTCACACCCATAGGCATCAACCCAGATCACATGGAACTGCTCCAGCCTCTTTGTTCTGTGTGTCAACAGAAACATTAATTTTTTTTTATAGAGCCGTACAAAGATTACAGTGAGTCGCTTGTTCCAATGCACAATATTTAGGATTTATGAAACAGCCCATTCACAACTTTTGCAGCATTCTCAAGCAGATTCCCCCCCACCCCACCCCACGAGGTGTTTGTGATTGCAGCCTGAATTCAATCCAAAACAAAACCTTGTAACATGATGGTGTGCATTAATTAAAAAAGTCTAGGCATGTTGAACAGCTGGTGTCATGTTGCATGGTTTTCAGACAGCTCATTTGTAGCTACTATAGACTATAGAACTTTATAGACGCTTTCAGGATGGGTATCCGTCTGGTGTCTGTATGTGTGCATGTATGTATGTCTGTATATCCATTTGTGAGAATGTCCGACCACTCAGATATTTTGAGAACGGCAGCACTTACAGACTTTATATTTGATGTAGATGCAGTGTAAGATAATGGTGAACGGTCTTTTTTTTTGTTTTTATGAATTTGTTGAAAATATCCATATTAGCAAAAAAATTTTTGGTAAAAAATCTTCTTCTTAATAACTGCTGGTCAGCAGACAGCTTTGATATTATGTGTGCAGCTTCCTGAGGATGACTTTATTCAGATTTGTTCAAATTGTAATGAAATATGCAAGTGTGTGTTTTTAAAATCTGCTGGAATTCATTCCTTTGAAAGTGACTTCCTGCTTTCACCACCATTTTCCTTTTATAAAATAATGAGGACAACAAAATATAATGATTTTAAACTCTTTAGAAAACTGATTCAGTCAAGTCAGCATTCTCTGCGTATAGAAATTCCACTGTCAGTGGTATCAGTTAAGTTTCATCTGATAAACATTCTATTCAACATTACGGCATGTAATTTTGACAAATCTCAAAATCTGTTTCTTTCAGGTAATTTCTCATTCTTCTGGATTAGGAAGGACTTCACTTCTGGAGGATGTTGAAGATGTTATGGAGGCTGAATTTCTTGGTCATCGTTGTTGCCACGGTGACCAACAATGAGTACATGCTGTATTACATATGTGCCATGCATACTTACTGGTTTTTCTCTGTGTATGCCTTTATGCGTATTCTGAACTCATGGAACACAGATCCCAAGAAGATAGCTATCAAGTTTGCAGCCTATTTCATTATTAATTTAATCATTTTTGACATCCCAGGAGTTGGCAAGGTTGTGTTCTGGCCGTTCATGTTTATTTTGTCCTACAAGGGATCTTCACATGAATGGCTATTCAGAGCTGGGCTTGACCATTATGCTACCATAATTGGTATGCTGTGTGCGTACAACTATCCACGTTATGAGAAATTCATGAAGTGGCTTGAGAGAAAAGAAGACCCAAATCACTATAAACTTGGCCTTGTCATCAAATTTATAATAGGAATTGTTTTCTCTATTGTTGTTTTCATTTGGCATTGGTCGATAATGTGGAAAGACAAATACAGCTATAACAGAGTTCATCCGTACACCTCTTTCATTCCAATACTAGCTTTCCTGTACTTCCGTAACCTCTTCCCTATCCTACGCTCACACTACGTCGGCCTCTTAGCCTGGCTTGGTAAGATCACCCTAGAAACTTACATATCACAGTTACATGTATACATGCAGAGTGGTGCAAAAGAGTTGATAGTTTACATCCCAGGGTACCCTTTGATGAACTTTGCCCTGGCCACTGCCATCTACCTCTTCATAGCACACCGCCTGTTCCACTTAACCACAGAATTCAGTGCCTATTTACTACCGCAGGATATGAAGAAAGTAGGAATGAATTTTGTGATTGCTCTTCTACTGTTTAGCTTCTATGCACTTCTCAGCCTCTGTCTCCGACAACTTAGAATTGTATAATGTATTGCCTATTTTAGCCTTCAATGCACACTGTAGTTTTTAAGTTTCCTTGTGATTGCTGATGCTAACCATAACCAAGTTTTATTTTGGCCTTGTGATTTGTAAGTTTGTTTGGCCGGACTGACTTTTTAGTGCAAGACTTTTTAGGTTATAAGAATTGTAACAAATGTGTAAGTATAGTCAGAGAATTCTAAAGAAAAAAATGCCAATTCTTTATTGTGATTACTTTAATTTGAATTTTACTGTCAAGCATTAATGACTATAAAAAGAATGTAATAGGTTGATAATTGTGTTTTTTTTTCTTTGAAAAGATATAATGAGCTATAAACACAGGATAATATACTCTTCAAGAGACTATCTTTCCAGTTTTTTTCTCGGGTCAGGTGCTTGCTAATACAGATATTTGGAATTCAAACAATTTAAAAATATTTAGTTTTTCTTCTTGCGGATGACATTTTATTGTCTATTCTTGATGAGAAAATATTGAAACATTTGGATGATGTATCCATGGAGTCTGTATTTGTTTCGGGTTCTGTAATGTCATATATATACTGTACAAGTATTAATGATGCTTTATAGCCTTTGCTAGTGACCGTGAAATAACTTAATTCATTGAGAAAAGAATGCTCTTCTTCAGTATTGGGTCACCAATTGGTGAAAATTGAAATGAATTCCATAGATGGTTCAAAATATAAGATCCCTGTAAATGAATGTTTTGTTCTGCACCCAGGTGGCAATGCTATCGTCAGTCTCTTTCTGTGTAGCCTGGTAAATGTGTTTGGAAATTGTGTTATGTAAAACTCAAAAAGTACTGTGGTGTTTAAGGTAGTAAAATCTTTACTCAAACCTTTCTCAAGGAAACTTTAAACCATTTTCTTTCTAAATAAAAAGTGAAGGTCAGGTTTCACTGTGCGCTTTTGGTGCTGGAGAAACAAATTACTTAACATTTACAGATATTGAAATTCAAAATGGGTGCCATCCTTGTGTTGACTCTGTGGGGAAAGCTTAAATTTTTCGTTTTTCATCAAAAAAAAGCAAAAACAGTGAAAACATTTACTTGATGATCGTCAAAATGATTGCACACAATGGTTCTACTCCGGAATAAAAAGGACGCGATGCGTACGCCGTTCTACATACTCAGTACGCCCAAATAATCACGTGATGCCGGTACAAACAAACCCACATGTGTACTGAACGCGTATGGAAATACATGTACGTCTGTGCGCGTTTTGCGCACATGGCTTTGTTTGTACCGTGGTAGATTCGAATTCCGGGTTTGGCCTATTAGTAGACCAGAAAAGTATAATTGTAAAAATATCTAAACCCAAGGCACCTCCTACTTAAATACATTATTTGTTACATAGATCGGTATAATTATTTCATAGACTGGCTAAAATTAATTGGTTTGATCTTTAATATTTATGAAGCCATTGATGAATGTCAATAACTAGGCAAAGCATTCTGGGTAATGGGCAACAAGCATGCATTTTTAGTTGATCAGTCTGACATGCTGTCAGTGCATATAGTAGTATTTCAATACAGATGTAAGTGAATGAAATTACAAAGTTGGTTTACAACAGTAGATTGTGTTGTGCTCATTTGAAAGACATGATACACTTCAAACTGTAATTATGTATCGTTATAAACAGGTGAGTACTGGTGCATTGCATCTATCTACACTCCTTTGTTAACTTGGCAATAAATTGTGTAACTGTTTTTATTTCTGACATAATATACTATATTTACCCAAGAATGTATTATGCTTTATTTCTGTTTGGGACTTATTTTGACTTTAGAAATGAGGTACAGATATTGTATCTGCATATTATTATTGACAAAATTTTAGACAGTTCTTTATCTTAAGTCAGCAGATGATGATTTACCAGAGTATGAAATCAGGGAGCATTTCTGAGCATTTCATTTTCCAGTGATTTCTCTAATGAATAAATCACATATCAAGATTGGAAAGAAAATATTGTTGTATAGATTTTCTGAGACTGACAGTATGAGTGGTGAGTGAATGGTCTTTTCAAGAACCAGTATTTCTTCAATCATTGTTGCATGTACATATCATCAGAAGAAAACACCGCTGGTGATGTGTTGTACAAATGTATTTAATTTTGGATGATCATGAATTACACACTGAGAAAAATTGTAATATGGTAATAGTTGTGGCTGATTTTGTGTTATTTTCACCTTTTCACCCCTAATTCCCTGTAAACAGGTCCACACTCAGCATCGCTAATTATGGGTTTGGGCCAAACCATGCCGGTGAAAGGTGATTAAAAACTGGCAAAAGTGGAAGATGCTTTTAGAGTAATAATTTAATTGTGACTGGTGTTTTAATCAAGTTCCATTATAAGTTATTGCATTGAATTCTCAACCATGTGTCATTTACGTTCACCGAATTGATAGATGTTTCCAAATGTAAAGCAAAAGTTCACAAATAATTGTTTCAAACTAATCAGAATCATCCTCATTACTATCTGCAATGTAAGTGAGCGGTGTTCATAATATTCTCAATATTAGATCTTTAAAGACGGATTCTCGTAAGTAATTAAGAGAAAATTTCAAGTAAAAAGCACAACTTTAAAACCCTCATCACATTACTGACTTGCTGAGTGTAATTGATATTCATGTAATCCTGCCGTTTGATTGTCAGTTGTTACATTCAATTACCGTTGTTTATGGAAAAATTCCACCCACCTGTTGACATTAACGATCATTATTATGTATTCTAAATTCAATTTTATAACTTTTCAAATTAAAATCAAAGCCAATCTTGATATTTTCCGCATCAATTACACAGAGTACTTCCAGGAAACAAAACCTGTCGATGTCTATTTCATGGACATTTTGTACAGCCCAGCAAAGAAAGACCAAATTAAACAGATTAATATTCTTGTTGACATTTCTGATTTGAGATGAACACCATTATTTGCCACTGTCAAAATGTAGATGAGAATTATAAATTCAGCCATATTCTTGTCCAATATATCCAATTCATGTGTGAATGCGGGTATGATCCGTGTATTTTTAAACAATTTGTACGGATCAATAATGTAATCATATCAGGTGTCTCCATTGCTGGCTTTATTTATATGATTACTGAAAACATATTTCATATGTAGAGTAACACTAAAGGAATACGGGGTGACAAGCTGAAGATGAACATTTACAGAAATTATGAGGGAAGCAAAAATTAACAGGCAAGGCATAGCAAAGCATATAAAAGTAGTTTCCCTAGCCCATAATTGTCACCAAGGATCCTTTTAATATTCCTTGTGATCAATACTAACAACAGGAAATCACCAGTTTTATGAAGATTTTGTGTGCAAGAGACTGGTTTGCCCTTGAACAAGGACAAGCATATGTGCAATGCAAAACCATGGATTAGTTTGCTCACAGTGCATGGTACTTGGTAACATTTAAATTAGTTCACAGAGGTCGTCTGCATTTGTACAAGTAGCCAATGAAATACTGAGATCTTGTCAGATTCAGTGGTGATGTCATGTAGTATGGTACAATGGTAAAAGTACTCTCTTGTCTTCATTGTACTTGCTGTACACAGACAAGAGTCGATGTGCATCATCTGTTCCTGCTTTGATATGGTGAATATATGGAAAATCCTTTACTTATTTTTGAAAACATGATTCAGAAGTATTATGTACCGTCTGTGTAGGAGATTAAATGAATCCGCAATTCATGCTTTAGGTTGTACTCTCAGAATTAAAGGGTTAAGTTTCATTGTTATATATGCACAGACCGGGAATATCGAAGTCTTAATAATCAGTAACGCGACCCCAATGACAAATTAAGGTAATATCTCACATTATTGGCACGCAAGGGAGAATACACAATTACTCCAATCCTTGGACAATGGTGGCTATTTTTTCAAATTTTTGATATTGCCTGGCCTTTTTCCATGTATGGAAGACTTTTGCTGGCATTATCATGAAGGATTCTCTCTCCGCTTTCCACACAGCTGTATCCCTTTCTGATATCACAGTTATGGCATTGTGAGAATTTGGAAAGGTAGTAAAGTTGCTGCACCGTACAGCCACACAGGATTTTTGGTTTCAAAATCACAGATGGATGAATAGCTGAGGTCCATTTGGCATCAACAAAGATTTGTACAGACGACAAAGGAAGAAATAAATATCAGACAAGTTCTGCTGTAAACTTAACGTCATGTGTGTCCTTTTTATTTCCCATCACATGTACACATCACAATAGAAATAAGCCCATTGCACATTTCTTACAAAGTAACAAAATAGAGAAAAAATTTCATCCTCTTCGAGGAGAAATAAGTTACATGGCGAATAAGCAAGCTACCTGTAATACTGAAGGGAACGTATATGCTCTTTGTGTTTGGTAGTGGCCAAGTGCACCAGTGCCACCCTGTGGGAAAAGATTTTTTTTCATTTGTGATCATTAAATTTCTTGGCAAGAGCAGGAATTGAGGGAATTTGAATCAGGAAACATGTTCCCTCATCATTGGAAGGGATTTTAATTTGTGACACCAATGTTAATATCTGCAATAACAATGTGTCAGTACAATAAAACAGTGGCCATTTCAATGATTACAGGGGTGTTAACAGAAATAAATAAATTTTACAGTGAAGATGTTGATCGAAATTTTGAAGTCTACTTCAACAGATACTGAATTTCTTCCAGTTCTGACTACTCACACTGGCTGGCAATGAATCCATCAATCAATAACTCATATTTCTTAACTGCAATTCACCGTTTGTACATTCTTGAAATATTTGGTATACATTGTGGCATTTTACCATGAAATTTGGGTACAGCCTTGCCCCCTCCTTCCCAGTAAACAGGTCCAAAATCACCATTGATAACAATGGGTTTGGACCAAACCATGGTGGTTAAAGGGTTAATATTTTTAATCTGGGGAGAAGAGTAGTCTTTAATGATGGTGATGCCAAGTTGATGGGTATATCACTGAACCATGTATTTTCAGAGATTTTACACAGGCACTGTGAACAGTGTTTTGGCTGAGCCTCAACTGTTTATCAGTTTTTTGTATATTTAGTTAGGGGAATAAACCCATTATAGGCATATACTGATAGTTTCATCTACTCACACCTCACGTCTCTGTACTTTACATTTGATGATGAAGTAGACTATCCCATTAATTATAGACATGAGTATCACACACTGCCCTCACACAGTATTCCCATGGCAACATGGTGCACTACCAATATTTATGCACAAAGTTATCTCTTATATAAAAACGTACATGCACTTGGTACAGGCCTGACACAAAGACATTTTCAGATCGAGATTGGAGATTTATTTTGGTTGATGAAGCTGCATTCATGTACAAATGCACTCAGTTACATAAATACTGTAAATAAAAAGCATAAAAAGCAATACTGCGTGTACATCTATTTGCAACATTTTGTATGAACTGTATAAAGACTACTTTGCCTACAACAAAAATGGCATTGTGTTGAAAAAAAGATTCCTTGTGTATGACGAACAGTTTCCATCACATTAATATTTATAATCAAAATTTGGAATTACAGCCCAGTTTGTAGTGTCTAATATTCAATGCGGAGTGCAGGACAGTACAGCATAACCTAATTTAGAATTAACTGTACAAGATGTGCGTGAAGTTTAAGTTTTCAAGATGACTCAATCAATGGATGAACACTTCAGCACAACTGAGAAAAAAACTCTATTCATTACAATGGAGCTTTCATGGCTTCCAGTATGAGGGCATTGACCTTTGACCTGACATCTCTCATTAAAAAATTGACTAAACCTCTACAGAGAAGCCTAAACACTGGTAGAGGAGTCTTGCAGTGAACCAATGGGAGATCAAAGTAGCTGAATGAGGAAAACTAAGTCCAATTTTCCAATGTGATGCCACAGTCATTTGTTTGATTGCTGTAACATGGGTTTTCATAACAGAGAGAGTGATCATTTGAAAATAGACCTCTGCTTATTATCAGAATGTGACTCATTTTTAAGTATTGATGAGTTGACAATGTACTTTAAGAAAAGACAAATGCAAATGTTAGTAGCCTAGAAAACAACTTACAGCTATTACCTTCAAGGTTTAGTTTCTCTACTCAGTGTGTCCATTTGTGAGTTTCCAAATGACTCTGCGCCTTCCAATGTATTCCTGGGATACCCTTAAATAATATTCATCTACCAATGCCAGGAAACTATGGAAACGCGTGACCACTCAGTGGTTCCGGATATGTCTACATATTTGTTCAACTTGTTGTACACGTGATAGAAATATCATCAGCTACATAAATTTGTCATCCTCATCAAACCTATGTATTTCATCCATCCACACATAAAACCAATGAAAAATCACACAATTTTTTTCAGAATTGTTTGGTTGTCATAATTGGTCAGTAATGTAAGTACTTCTCTTGATTCATTGTAAAAGTCATCAAATAGTTTTAAAATTCTTCATTTTCTTGATTCCATCGATTTTTACCGCAAAAAAACCTAGCAAATCCTTGTACGGACCTATTAAAATCACTTCAATTTCTAGGAGTCCCTGGTATCTGAGAGTCATTTAAACTAAACTCTCACTTTCTGTCTGAAAACTGATCTCAGTCTTGGGCAGCAAGTCATAGTGTGTGAGGCATTGATACTGAACTGTGAATCACACAAATCCAAATGTCTTTGTCTTGATGGCAGTCATCAGCTTGACTTTCAAAATTGCTTTGGAGGAGTAAAGAGGGATGTAGAGGCGTGAGATGCAGGTGTTGGCCGTAGGTAGGTGATCATCATCCGGTGGGCGTACTGTGATGGTGGGCATTGGTTGGAAACCCTCCTCACTGGCTGGAACATTGGGGCTGGATGTCCAGAAATACACCTGTCAATCACAAGAAAAGACATGTTTATGAAATTTTTTCTTTAAAGAAACACATGATGGGTGCACAGTTAATGACACTGGCTATCAAACATTAGTGCTGATTGCACATACAAAATCTTCAAATTTAAAGAGTCACCTTCCCTGTACAAAACAATGTGGTATCTACAAGTGAGACTTTGTAATGAAATGCACAGACCTGACATGAATAAATTAAAGAAAAAGCAAAGGACAAGCTTTACAACAAAGTACAAAACATTACGTGTACCAAACTGATAATATGCTATCATCCATGAGACAACACAGGAAAGTATTGTAGCTGTAGTTTTCTACATCATCGACATTTGAACAAGAAATCATACATATTGTTTGGAGTATTCACAGAAAATTGTCGACAGCTATAAAACATTTTGACTCATTTCCAAAATGCATAATTTTTTTGTTCATGTGTCACTCAAATATATGACAATCGACGCTACAGTAGCAAAACAACCTATCGTCCATTTTACAGTGAATGTGTTTGGGCATGTTGAGTATCAAGTACTGTCACTCACCAGATCTTGCCTCTCTGTGTTGCTCATTTTTTCAACGATGGACCAAAACCAGCGTTTGAATTTCTGCAATTTCTCTGATGTGTCACCTGCAACACAGCAAAGGAAATGTCATGTGAGATATAACACAGAGTGGCTAGCCAGGACGTGCTAAATGTGCTAACTCTATCAGTAGATTTTCAAAATGACAGCACATGCAATTTACTGCATTCCTATGACACGTCTTCTTTCTCATCAACCCTTTCATCTCAATGGTTTAGCCCAATTGCAATGTATTCCATGGCAATGTTGGACCTCAACACAGAACAATACGGGTGAGAACGCTAAACAAGGTCTAAAGAGCTACAAAACTTCAAAAACCTCTGCTCTTTTTGTATCTGTCATTTAAACAAAATTTGCCAATGCTGAGTATGTCTGCTCCTAGGACTGACTGAAACAAACATGAAAATAGTTCAACAGCTTCGCAAAGTGTCAATAATACGCAAATCCATGAATTAGTTACTATTATTCAAGAATGAACAAGATCACAAAACTTGGCAAGACCAGCAAAGGTCAAAGATTAACTCACCACTTTCATCATTGAAGGAAGTGTAGCTGATCAACTGTTGTACATTGACTTGACCCACTCCATTGACAAGAAGTCTGAAATCTTCAGCTGTCAATCCATCAAGTGCATTGCGTGGCAGTACATCGAAGACACCACTTCGTAGTGACTGTAATAAAAATATTATAAGCTTTTCAATTTACACTCAGACATAATTGGCATGACAATTCCCTGTACTAAGATAGTTTAATACAGATGGTTAGCCAGTTAATTTTATTGTGTTTTTCCAGTCATTTAGCTAGTTTCACTTTGTACACTAAAATAATCTTGCTATAGCATGGCAGAAATACAAGATGATTTCTGTAATCATTTACTTGTTTTCCCGGACTTCAGCAACAGCACAGAATCATTTGCTTGTGTTCCCCAATTTCAGAAGAAACACAGCTATATGGCACCATAGACTAACATATGAATATACTGATATAATACATGCAGTGGTAGTCTACATGTTAACCTTTTGAGTGCTGTAATTTTTCCCACTAAAATTTTTGTGCAACATTTTACCAATCTTTAAAAATTTGTCTGTATTTGTTTTGATAATTTTGGAGCAAAGAGACATCAAATTTCAATGGCTACAGTTTTTTATCAAAAATTTTGGCAAAAATCTGAAAAAATTATACTACAATATATTTTGTAAAGGTGACAAAAATTGACAAGGGGTTAATCAGTTCTTAGAATGCCTTTCATGATGTACACTGGCAAACATCTTACCTGTGTGGCTTTCTCTGCTACTTTCACCATTCTGTACTCAGCATATTTCCTAACATAATCATAGACATTACTTGCATTGACTTGTACAAACGCACCACCCGGTATCAAGTCCACTGTGTTACCACCTTCCTCTTTGCAAAGCTCTACAGTATAGTTCAGATCTAACGCTGAGAATACACTGTCGGAGCTTTCTCCCTTCTGTGCATCCACGATGAGTTGTCGTAAACTCTCATACATGACTGGATCAAAGAATGCCAAGTCATGCCATGCAACCTGTGGTCCAGGAAGAAAGTAAAGCCCCTGGATTAACTTTTGATATATTTCTATAAGTTTTGTTCTGTTTGTCAGCACACTATCACACTTCACATCCAAAACAAAGTCAAAATGCCAAGAGTTTTATATGTCAACACAGCGTGTATCTGTGTAATAGCTTAAACCCAGCATTCAAACAGACCATGGTACAAGCAATACGACATGCACAAACATGCATGGAAATACATGTATTTCCATACACGTATGAACATGTGAGTTGGTTTGTACCATCATCATGTGATCATTTGGTATATTGAGTAAGTAGAACACTGCGTGTTCTTTTTATAATGGAGTTAAACCATTGTAATGTTATTGTTGAGGATTGAAGTCTAGTTTGGGCTAGAATTAAATTGATAACATTAACAAAGTTGTACACAATGTGCAATGTTTGGAAGGCTATTACCCAGTATATCAACACACTCTGGGAAGAAAATGTGCTTGTTTCCTACAGCATAAATGAAAATATCATCCAAAGTTACACATATTAGCAATGGACATGAATTTATTTAAGTCCTTTCAGAACAATCTCACTGAGCACAGGTTCAACCACAAAACTGAAAACATGATTTAATTATTCCATCTCAGTGTTCAATTTATAGCATCAACGCAAATAGCTTAACCCTGCAATCAAGTATGGTTAAGACCAATCCTACTGTTTTCTATGGCAAAGTTGGGTCTCTACACAGGGAAATAGGGGTGAATGAATAGACTAGAAGCAGTACGATTTTTTGATGGGATATTTGACATACAGTGAAAACATTTTCATTGTTTGTATTACAATGTAAACACAGCAAGAAATATTTTTGTGAAATATAGACATAGTATTTAGGACCATAGGTATGTACGAGTTATACAGAATGTGCAATATTGATTTAACCCAACAACATCTTTCTGTAGAAAGGTCTCCCTTTACTGAACAAAGTAGTGGGTTTACACGAACAGTGGGTTAAATTTTGACATGAAAACTCACCTTTCTACCTAGTATTTGCTTTGTGATGTGTCTGTTGAGTTGTAAAGGACAGAGTTCATTCTGCAGTAGACACAAACCAATCAACCTGCCAAGGGGCAAACCAAGACATGAAGGATCAAGATACATGTACAAGGCTTATAAAATTGTTTTTACAGTTCGAACACATTGTTGACAGAAGAAAGTTGAAAGTTGATACAGTAGTAGAATTGCCTTACACTTGCCTGGAGTAAACTACAGTAGATACAGAATTAAACTCACATAAATGTATACCATGAACTTTTTAAAAAGAAAAAAGATAGTCTAGATCTTTATTTTGTTTCAGTGTCTGTTATAACCACTACACATAATGTCAGCTTAGATTATGCATCAGGTCTGAGCAAATTCACTAGTTCAAGCTCATGGGTTAGTTATTTTTATGACTGGGCTGGTAGACTTTTGCTTCTATTTATCCAGTAGGCCAGTACATAACTCAGATGGTGACTAAAATTTTGACTAGTGGGCCTGTGGGGTACTGAATCTTGGCTGGTGTCCTGCTTTGGCCACTGGACAATGGGCTTGTGGATCTGAAAGACTTGCCCATCCCTGTACATAGAGGCTGTGTATATGTGATACTTGCTGTCAAACTCAATGGCTGGTACAGAATTCAAGGCAAATTGCCATTGTTTCACAAAGCATAGGCCTATGCATTTCTGCAAAGTCCAAACTAACATGTATGTTCCTGACAACAATTTTAATCACAAATATCATTCAAAAGTACCAACACTGACACTGAATTTGAGTCAGTACCTTCCAAGACTTACAACAAATCTGCAAGACACTGTGATTTGCATATGTATGATAAACACACAAGGGCGTTCATGCATATGATACCGGTAGTCTTTGGGCAAGATGATTTAATGCCTATGTTATGTACAGAATTTTTACCATCAGGCACATGTCATCAGCTATCCTATTGGTGTTTGAGTAATAGCATGCAGTATCTTATCATTAATATAGAGCATCTCTTATACCAGTATCAAATATTGCTTAACTCACAAGCCCATAATTCAGTCACTTGGCAATATACAAGTAAACAAATGCACACAACCAACTTGAAGTGAAGACTATCATGGTATGTCATGATATCAACTCACCTTCCAATGTTCCTGAAGACGTTAAGTCTCTCTGTGGAATTTTTCCCAGGCCTGGGTGAGTAGAAACCTCTTTTGCCAGGTTGATAAAACAGACTAGTGTTATCATCATTATCGTCTTCACTGTCACCATCGGTGGGGCCATCTTTCTTGGCTGCTTTCTCTGATGACGTGCGTTCAAGCGCAAAGATGTCAACGTCTAACACATCTGCTGCACTCACATCCCTGGGATTAAAGGGGATTTGTTTTGATAAAATGTATCAATGTGATCATATTACAGCATGTATATGCCATGTAAATATTTTTGAGGATTGAGTCAGGAAAGGTATGATCAGGCTGACTGCTTGCCAAGTACCAGAGCAGAAATATGTTAAATATTCGTCGAACTGGATATGGACATATATTTCATTTAAAATTCTTCCCAAATAGGCCACGATGAAAATCTAAACATTACAGGCTAAAAATGTAAGGCAGGTCACTGACCTCAAGTCTAGTTTTCCATGAACTCAGTGAGTAAGTCACAAGTCTTACCTGCCATGTGATAAGATGATGTCGACAGCTTCATCAACTTTGGCTCTCAGTGATTCTTCACTGGCTAGTAGAAACAGTAACTGTGCTGGTGGTAGCTCTAACAACATACCAGTGATTTTACTAGCTAGAGACTGAAGAAAAACAAAAACAAGATACACCACATTAGATTTCATAGTTCTGTGATTTTGAGTAACTGAGCTCAGACATTGAAAATTAATGATGGCTTAATTTGTCAACAAAATAATAGTATTTTGATAGGCTGAGTCTATAGTTAGGGTCTTTGAATGCTTTCTATAATAAATCACAGAAAATCTTTATCTTACTCAATGATGCACTGTATATGGCAAATCACTGATTCCATTATGTAGGGCAAACAATGCTTCTTACAAAAACTGCATACTGAAATAATTTCCCTGCATATGGCCATAAGTAAAGGTCATATAATTATGTCCCGAAGAAAACTAAAGAGATTTAAAATTATCAAATAGGCATTCAACTTTCTCCATGGAAACTGAATCTTTCAGAGTTTATTACAAAATGTAAAGACCTCTTTCATTTGGCAAGGAGAAAGTTTTGGTGATCTATGGCTATGTTTTCCACTCACTGGTTGCAATGCCTGTACTCTGGGGAACAGTCTCTCTCCAAACGACTGTTTCTGAGGTGACAGTGGTTCGTAATCTTCATTTGGACGATCTGAACTATGCATGCTGTAGAATGGTCTAGCATCGTAGGTAAGCTGACGAGATTCTCTACTTAGACGGCGCCCTCTACGTTCTGCTTGCCGTTGCAGCCTCTCCCGTTCTCGCTCTCTATTCCGTAGTCTCTGAATCAAACCTTGAAGAAATCACAAGATGGTTTAATATGACATAAACAATGGGTCCACAAATGTATCAGTAATTATTTGAAGAGTATAAAATCCAGCTTTCTGAAGGATGCAAACCTAAGAATCGTGGCAAAGGCTATGAACAATGCCATTTGATACACCACTGTAAAATTTTCATGGCACAGTTTACATTCACACAATGTATTCCTATGACCATGTTTGAATTGATCACACACAATCTTGGTGCATTTACACAACTTTCTGCAGTCAGCCTGTTGTCAAAGAAAGTGCCCTCCCTCAGAAAGTGTTTTAACGTAATGTTTCCCATTTAAGATTCCAAAACTCCTTGTGTCAGCCCAGCACTTGTTTATGAGGAAAAGAGAATGGTTGTGCATTGTGATCTTATACACTAATACTTTTGTCTTTTGTTGAACAAATTGATGAGAGACAAGATAACTGGAAAGTTCAACACTTGAGGGTGCTATTCACACAGCTAACAGCACATATCACTGCATGGCCTACTCACTGTACTGGAGTCCTTTGCCAGTTCCCTGTACATCGTCCAAGTTGGGTAGTTTATCTGGTGACATGAATGCCTCAGCTATGGCTGTATAAAAACTCCTAGCCACTCCGCTGCCCTCTCCAGGCTCATCTTTGAAAGTGACTTTCACTCTGTGAACTGCCATGGGTTGCATAGCAGCACTGCGTCTGCCAAAGTGTGAATTCAACTGACGTAGAGTCTGCTGGATCAGTGCATTTCTCTCTCTTTCAACCTGAGGTCACAGAAAGTACAAGAATTTCATTTCATTTAAAGCAGAATAAAATACGAACATTTCATGTCAAATTAACGTGAGGTTACATGAAAACTGAAATGGAATGAATGACTGGCCCAGCAAAGCACTAGTTGTTGTTATGGATGCATCACAGGGGCTAATAAAAATATTTTTTAAGTCATATTATATCATAGCATGACTGCTTTTGAATACATCACTTGTTGTCTATTGTTCTACTTTATCAACTTTGTAGATCCATAAGCAGAAGACAGGTTAAGTAAGTCTAATGATATTTCATTCCTACAAATGGTATAATACCCACTGTGTGATCTGCTAATGACTATACATACACTCAATGGACCGGAGAAAAAATCTTGTGTGACATACCCCACAGTACAACCTCTTGGTTTACTTACCTCAAGTGTCAATCTCTATAGTTTGATTATTTCGGAGTTTTTCCATTTCTCTTCTGAACTTGGCCTCTTTGACTTCAAAGCCCCCTAGCTCACTCAAGATGGATCCAGGTTCTGCACCGACATCGTCCAGAAACACCCTTCCAAATAGCTCAAGACACAAACGCCACCTTCCGAGCAATGTATCAGAGGACACAAGGGGACCCACCATACCTTGTCTGGAAAAATAAACATTGCGATTTATAAGTATCTCAGTGAACCAAGAAAATGAAAATGTCACAGAATTTTTCTATTTATGGGCATTCTTGAGCTTAGTCTGTTCATCCCAATTCCAAGTAAACACGTCCATACATACTATTGATAACCATCGGTTTTGAGCCAAACCATGGACGTGAAACTGGTTAAACTAGAGATGGCTATGAAGTATTGCCTGTTGACATAGATTAATTTATTATTAAAGCAATAATGTATCCCCTCCCAATCCATAATGTACCTGGCTTCACCTCGTACATTATGTTGTGCAGTTTTTTTTCATCCATTATTGTCTGCGAGGGAGTACATTATTCACATCATTTTTTTAGTTTTGGCAATGCCAGTGTATTTTGTAGATGTAGATAACATCTGCCATTTGGACCACAATACTGGATACTTGAATACATTGTCAGGATAATCTAAGGGGATGACGTCAAAAATTTCACTGGTATTGACAAGGCTACAAGTTAATACAAGGTAAGGCAACTAGAATACCATCTAATAGCCTGTATTCCTGTGAGAAAGTTTTGTTGAATCTTGATGGAGAAAGACAGAGATTTCTACCTTTACAGGTATTACTATAGAAACATGTCTGACACAGCATGACTGACAGCGCATATACATTCAGCCATGCTGTTGAAAGAAGAATACAATATCAGCATGTGTTTACCTTGAAAACAGGAATGTAGATCCTACTGGTTGTAGGTGTGATGTGTCTACAGTCACGGTTGGTCCCCCACCACTACCACCTACTGTGACAGTACTGCCACTGGCTGTTGGTCCTGCATCACCAGGCATTGGTGGTTGTGATGCAGCAGTTTTCTTGGTGTCCTTATCCTCTGACTTGGCTTTCTCAGTCTGTTCTGTGGCTGGCTTTGGCTCTGCAGAGCCAGTAGATCTGATAACAGAGACACCTTTGCTCTGTGTAATGTTACTGACATCTGCTCCCTGTGATAGGTTAGCAGGGTCTTTGCCCTGTCCTGCAATACCTCCCTCCTTCACACTGGTTGACAAGTTGTCTGGAGCTGCTTCAACCATGACTATGTCACCATCTGACGTTGAGGGCGCACTCTCAATTGGCTGTGAGGTCCCGGGTTGTGGTGGTTCACCACTGGCAGCTGCACCAGATGTGGAAGGTTGGAATTGTGGTGCTGAAACACTTGCTAGGTTCATACCCACATCACTTGTTTCAGCAGTTGGTTGTGAGGACCTTCCCGTCAGGTCTAATCCAGCTGGTTGTTCCACTGGCACCTCAGCTGGAGTATGGTGCTGAAGAACTATTGGCTGGCGTGGAAACAGACTCAAGCGAGTTGGGATAATTTCTAGGTATCTCTGATCCACAGTAACATCTTGTGACTGCCCCACTGCATTCTCTGACTTGGGAGGAATAATTGACTGGCATGGATTACCAAACAGTTCTTCTTTGCGTGCATTGGGTTGCAATAGATGGGGCTGTTCAGCAAGTGGCAGTGACTCCGCTAATGGGAGCTCAAATGGATCAGCTGGTGGGCAACCAAGGTGAGTGACAGAATCTGATCTCTGAAAGAATGGATGTTTGCGACCGCTGCTTGTTGACGGCAAACTGCGATCATCTTCAATGCTGTCTGTATCCAAGGCACCTGACTGGGTTACATCATCGTCTCCGTGTTCGTCAGTCTCATTGTCATCATCAGGGTCCCACACCAAGGATTCCTGTATGGTGTCTACGTTATCAGCTACATCTTGATCACTGCTGTTACGCATGTAATAAATGACAGAATCAAGAATGTATGCCACGTGTTTCAGTGCTGAGACATCAACGATTGGTAACGAATCAGAGTGTTCTGCATTGTGCGATCTCATCAACGACAAAGCGTAACTGAGAAAGTCATGTCGGTTGGAGTGCGCTGGATCCCCACTGCCTGTCGGCCTGTTTCTTCTTTCAAATGTATGCAAGATAGAGAAATCATCGTGCACCAGTACTTCGCGAGAGCGCTCTCGCAAGTTACGCATATGGACAGAGTGAAGCGGATGGCTAGGGTGAGATGGGTCAGTGGCTGCATTCAAGGCCTGTCCAAATCTCAACTGAGCTTCTGTACTGTCCATGATAGCTACTAACCAATCCCATGTTGGCTTCATGTGATACTCCATAAACATCTACATGAAAAAGTGATATGATTGTCTTAATCAAACGGCAGAATGAGGAAGAATGCTTTTTTTTAAATGACAGAATGTTTACGAGATAAAACTGAGGGTGCTGTATATACTGTCTCTAGAACTGAGGTCATACATTGTGTGTGCTGCACTGAATCTCATTCAAATTAATTATGATCAAATGCTAATTTCAGATAATTTGATATAATCTGTAAGACACCCATATATTCAGTGAATGAAATTTTTAGTTCTGAATAAATGCCACTGCATAATGATAATAACCCGGACACTGTACAGTGCTTGGTGGAGCATCCAGGTACCAATGTATTGGCAACAAGACAGAAGCTAAATAGTAAATTTACACAGACAAAACCTGATGGCTATAAGAATTCACAAACCTGCAAGTCAATTGTTGTCTGATATGAGATATCCAGTGCTTGAGGCAATGGAGCTATTCCTGGGTAGTCTGGTAAGAGTGCTAGAAGATCCGATATCTGACGAATCACAATGGCATACGCACGGGCTAATTGACTGGCAGTGGTTGCCATGGCATTGCCATGGTCAGCACCATGAGAGGCAGCACTTGCTCCGACAGATGCAGTGCTGCGACGCAATGATGACGGATCTATGTATATTAAACCACCAGAGCCTGTGTTGAAAATACAAAGTAAAGATTTTTTAGAATGTCATTGAAATTTCATGCATCAGCGTTTACAATATACCACTCATAACTTGTAGATGCACGTTAGCTCTGTGATTGAACAAAAGACCTAACTGATAAGATGATTTGGAATAACTGAAAAAGTATGAGTTGTATCTATCAGTAAGTGATCAGAAAGAATGCATATTTAAAGAGCCATCTTAAGGTAAAAATTACAACATAAAACAAAGATACCTTCAAGTTGTTAATGTCTTACTTGTTGCTGTTGTGGTTGCAGTATTGGGAGCTCCACCCTGGGATTCCGCACAGCCCACTGAAGAGAATATGGAGCTTGTGTGGTGCGGTTTGCATGGCTACTGTTGCTAGGACGCTCCAGCTGTTCATCAATGAACTCAGTCTCATCGTTTTCCTCTTCCTCCTCAATCTCATCCATCTCACTCTCCTCCTGATTGGACGAGGAATCTTCCTCGGAGAAGAAAGCAGTGACGGATCCGCCACCTGGAATGCGCAGACCAGAAACTGTATTGAATGTTAAACACATCACAGTTAGGCAGTGTTGCAATGTTTGACACTGATACAGACTAAACAGGTATAATTAATCTACTAAGTATTTCACAAAAACCATTGAATACACACCATAATGTAAGATGCAAAACCTGCATACATAGGTGGTGCTACATGCTGATGTGTACTCAATGTCACTGATAGATCAATGTCCTAAAAACTTCATGCTTTTGCTCTATTTTACTTTGTGAGGGCAAACTTTGCCTTTGAAAAATGTGACTAAATTGGTTGTGAAATAGTCTCCCTATGTCACAACATCCATTATAACTCTTTGCATTTGTGGCTATTTGAACAAAAACTTTGCTCAACAATCTCAAAGAGTTAAAAAATGTTACAGAACAAAAACTATCACAGCCTGTTATGTACAGTGAGAATGTTTATGACTTGAAATTGCCAGAATTGTCAGCTTAAGTCACTGATAATTAAATAAACTTCAACAGAAGTTTAAAACTATGCTGGATATCTAAACAGAGAGCTACAAGACTTTTTGTAATAACATAATAGGTACAAATATTAAAAGTGCTTGATTAAACCCAAAACTGTACACTACTCTACAATAAATATATAGAGAATGGAAACTTTGAAACCAACCTGCATCAGATCCAGCAGTAGCTGCAGTCACTGCACTGCGTCGACCACTTGCATTGTCTTGACTAACATTATCATGGTCCTGATCATGGTCTTGGTTGCTATGGTTACTCTCACTGTCACTTTCACTCTCAGCTAGGAGATCTAAGTCCATATCGCTGTCATTACCACCTTCAAGACAAAATTCAAATCCTTGAAACCATCACAATATATATTTCTCTCATGCTTTATTTCTTTGTACATTTTGGTAGTTTTGTTGCTTTTGTGACAGAGCTAGACCAACACAGAGGATGCTGGAATAAGAATTTGTTTTTAACCCTTTCACCACCATGGTTTGTCCCAAATCCATTGTTTTCTATGGTAAAGTTGGACCTGTACACAGGGAACTGGGGTGAAAGGGTTAAATGAATGTAACAAATATGGCATATGGAATATGGTAGTTAGAGTAAGTGTGGATCCTTTGTCCTCATCACAATGACTTGCAGTAACAATACCGTAGAGAGAAAACAAAAATGTCATCTGTAATGGTAGTATGTCTGTTAAAAAATAGCAACACTTGTCTTTATAAGACATGAATGTCTGAACATTTACCTTCTTCTTGATCCTGGTCGTCATGGTGACTTTCACGATCTTGCTCATCAACATGTCCATCACTCTGTTGATCCTGTTCATCTTGGTTGTCATGGTCACCGTCGTCCTGGGCTACCATTTCACCTACAACACCTTCTACAACTTCAACCTGTATATCAAAGACATCATGTCATGTTATGAGCAATCACTGCAATGTGATATGACAAACTATGCACTGCTATGTGACAGAAGACAACCCCTAGACTCTCCACAGTCGCTGTGCCTTGTTTTGTGCGCGCCCACGATGGGACTGCATTCGAAGGCTACGCGCTGCCAGACAAAGCGACTGTCGGCTTTTGCAAGTATATGAATATTCATAAGGGTTGTGACTTCAGAAGAAACACCTAAATAAACTGGGCGGAGAGAATATATACTAGTAGCTAGTAAACCTATATACGAAGTATGGTTTTATTTTTCATTTTTCATTTTATTTGGCTATGGTACTTGTCATTTTTTATTTGATTAACGGATATGTGGAGTTCTATAAAGTACCCGGATCAGGCAGAAATCCGACCGGTCGCTTGCAAGAACGTCCAGACCCTGGGATTCGCGTCGCGTCTGAAGGGCGTGCGCGTGTTCCAACAGCATGAACAGGGAAGAACGTGAATCGCAGGGTCTCTGCCAGACTAGACAACCCCCTACACCAATATTGCTCTTTGTTGTCACACATGGCAGTGACACCAATACACAGACAACTATTTTCACCAAGGTATCAATATGAATCGAAGACAAACTATACCATCAAAGCTGGTCAAGACAAAACTTTGAATGCTGTACTTACATCATGATGTGCTGAACAGCAAACTGTCTTTCATGTGTTTGGGAATTTACACTAACTGGTAGACATCTTGTATACAAGTCATTCTATGTGACACATTATTCATTGCTGATAATTGACACTTCAATAGCACAATCTTTCATATTTACTATTCATGTACTTTAAGAACACTTTACTTTGGTCTCTCTGCCTATCATCCCACCTCTCTCTCTCCCACCCCTAGCATTATTGAGTGCACTCTGTGATGTAATGCTCTATGACACTACATCATTACCTTCCTCCCTTATCTCAATCTCTCTCTGTCTCTCTTTCTGTCTACCTTCCTCCCTTATCTCAATCTCTCTCTGTCTCTCTTTCTGTCTATCTGTCTGCCTGTCTCTGTGTCTGTCTGTGTCTGTCTCTCTCCCACCTCTTCAACATCAGCGGAGACAATATCATCATCATCTCTGTCCCTAGACCTGGCAGCATCATCACGTCTGCTCTGTGAAGTAGTGCTGTGTGGTACGTAATGTCTACTGCTGTGTCCACTTTGTCTAGATCCAGACTGTCTGGCTGGCAATGGCTCTGCAGAGAACAACTCGGCACTCCCCTGTGAGAAAGACAATAACAATCTATCAATTTGTTTGACTATTCTCTGTACAGGAAAGGGGCAGCTTGTGTCCAACAGACTATGAAGTGTACTTTACATTCAATTGTCTTCATAATTGACTCTGACAGAATTTTTATGGGGGATGGCCCGCTGCAGTCTCACAAAATTGTTTCTGGACTGGTAAATTTCTTGCACTTTCTTTGTTGGACTTTGTACAACAGGTGTGTGTTCGTTGTGATGTATGACATTCCATTACATTCCAAGTGATGAAAAATGCCATCTCTGCTACAGATGATCAACACTCAAAATTAGGATTTGAAAAGCTTACTATTCAATACCAACTGAAATTGGACTTTCAAACATGACATCTCTTTGTTGATTGCAGAAGGGCTATATTTTTGTCTTACAATGATAACCAAAATGTCTTAAGCTGTTCACCCCCAATTCCCTGTAAACAGGTCTAAGATCACCATTGATAACAATGGGTTTGGGTAAAACCATGTTGGTGAAAGGGTAAGGTGGCATACACAGGCAAGAAACAAGAATGCTGTCCTTAACTACATCATCTATTCATCCATCAAGAAACTTTTAACATCTACAACCTACAAAACCATCACCTATGGTGGCAGACATTTTCATACGGTGCACCTTAACTATGGAACGCACTACCAATCAAGATCAGAGAATCACCAAACTTGGAAAATTTCAAAAGAATATTGGAAACGCACATGTTCTCCTGAGCATACAGTGTGGTTTAGCCATTCAACATCTTAGAGCAAAACACTGTTTTTGGATTTTGGCACTATGTAAACTTTGCTGAATGATTGATTGATTGATTTTATAAATGTTTTGAAAATCTGCAAATAACATAAAATTGTGATAACAAGCAGAGGATACTTGGAAAATTCTCTGAGTGACAACATTATTACACACTTACATTATATACAACCAAGTACTTGGTAAAGTGCATAGTGGTGTGCAACGATACTATGAAGTGTAACCTACTGACCTGAATTGCATCTACATGTGAATTGACCAATGAAAATGGAGCTGTAGGTCTGGCCACGCCCACTCTGACTGGAGCAACCAATGAGTCTGCTATTTCACATAACTCTTCAATGGCAAGGTTGATCAGTGCTTGGAAAACTCTCTTACATCTCACAATGGGCTGAGATATGCTGGTTCTGAAATCAGAAAAGTCACATGCATGGAAACATTATACAGCTGTTGATTGAATCCCTCAATCTCACATATATCATGAATATAGCTGTAACAAGGCAGTATTGCTTAAGGCAATGAGTACTTGGGCCGTGATAGAGTAATTTTGAGGACAATATATACAACTATTCAAATATGGTCTTGAATTTCCTCCTGTCAATTAGGCATTTGATTAACTGGTTATTAAACGAAGCAATGACATGACAACGGCAAAATATGTCTAGCAACTTTTGTGGAGTTTGAGGCAGGGGTTCTTTATTTATAGTGGAAATTGCTTAAACTCCTTAAATATTCAAATTACAGCAAATTTCTTTTGTTCTCGATGGTAGATGTCTAATATTTAGATGGGCATATTTAGATTTTTACCCTATAGTTATCCCTATATACCAAAAGTCGGACATCCAGCTCAGAATTAGATATGCGCATAATTGATGAGGTACAATATGTGGTGTCATAAGGTGTCCCATCATACCATATATGAAGGGTGTAGCACTTGTGGTTACTGAGTTGTGGACAAATATATATATATTTGAGGTCAAAGGTCATTGAGGTCACGTGACATTTTGTCAAATAATTGTATTGCTAAGTTATTCCTATATACCAAAAATCAGACCTCTAGCTCTATTGGCTCGCTCAAAATTAGATATGCGCATAATTAATGAGGTACAATATGTGGTGTCATAAGGTGTCTTATCATACCAAATATGAAGAATGTAGCACTTGTGGTTACTGAGTTGGGGACAAATATATATATTTGAGGTCAAAGGTCATTGAGGTCACGTCACATTTTGTCATAATTGTATTGCTAAGTTTTCCTATATACCAAAAATCAGACCTCTAGCTCCATTTTGTCGATCAAATTTCAGTAAATTTACCTTACCTAGATGAAATTTTGTCTATAGGCTGAAATTTCGCCGAAGTTTGCAAAATTGCATCGATTTTTCAGGTTCATATCCGACATTTTTGAGTTTTGAGTGCAGACAGAAATAAGTTTTGAGGCAACATGGCTGCGACCCCATGTTGACCCCTACCTGCGTACGATGCTATGTGCTACAGCTAACACACAGCATCGCACGCAGGGCTAGCGATAGCCCTGCGTACGATGCTGTGTGTTCCGCTACAGCTAATAGCCCCGCCTCACCACAGCCCTGCAAAGACCCGTACGTAGAGTGGTGACTTCAAATCCATTTTTGGACTTGACGTAAAAAGCCAAATTACTGCCGAAATTCAGCGTTCTTGGGCCCAAGTCGTATCCCTGCCTACCTCAGCTACTCGATCGCTTCCAAAAATGCCAGTCTTTTATCTTTTTTCGTAAATAACCGTCGATGTCGGCAACTCTCTCGCTAGCCCTGCGTACGTACGCAGTGTACGCTGTGCATTCCCTGTGTGCGTTCCTAACACACAGCGTACACTGCGTACGTATGCAGGGCCAGCGAGAGAGTTGCCGACATCGACGGTTATTTACGAAAAAAGAATAAAAGACTGGAACGTAGAGTTCAGCTCGCTTAGAGTATCATAACATTCTTCGGCCTTCGTTTAGATCGACCCTAATCTCTCCCATTTAGGAAATACACAAGCTACCTTGACAAAACTTCGTGCACCATCGATCCAGGACCAAACGCACTACAAATCTGTCACGGTCTTGACGTCATCATTTCCTTACATGGTAATCGGCATGCCGTATTTTTTAGCAAAGGAGACACAGAATACGTCGGAGTATTCAGTTTCAAAACGTATTACATTGTGTGATGTTGTCAAAAAAGGTAATGTTACTGCAGGAGTATAAATTACAAAACACAAAAGTTCAAATCAGTTTATTTTGGACTGGCTTTACCCAACATTTCATATTGTTTCTTATGCCAGATTTGACCACGTGCTTACTGGCGACCCCTTTACATGCAAATTTTGTGTCAAATGGTGTGCTCTCCTGGAAAAACAAACGTACGATTTCTATATGAAGGAGGCGAATTTGCCCTCAAAACTCGAAACCACCCCTTTATGGGGTGTACCTAGCTATTTTGAACGAGCTTCTCGAATCTGCAGCTCTATTTCGAAATGACGGTCTGGTTTTCTCAGCTCAAGGATAAGTGTTCTCCATCGCTGTGGGCATTACTATTCTCAACTGGGGGTACAGTTTCCAGTCGTAATGTTTTTCATTGTATCCGGGATATAAAACCTTTCGTTTTCACAATTTTAGTTTGATTAAAACTAGTCCACATCTTGTCAGTGATTAAACATGTTTCAAGTTTAAATGTTAAATTCTGGTCTCGAGCCCTCTTGTTCGACCAAACTGAAATTACCCCTCCCACTTTGGCTCGTCCAGTGGGTGTAGCAAGGGTCGTGCCATCGCATAGGAAACGGAGGGTGCATTAATTGTTGCATTTCGATGCACATTTTGATTATATTCAGAAGATTTTGTGGCAAAAACTCAGATAGAGAAGCATTAATATTCACATCTCACTTATTCAAGACTGGCTGAGAGCAGCACTTCCATTCAGTTAACATCATTACGCCATTTATTATGCCAAGAAAGATGAAGCCAAGACATTTTGCCCTCCCTGGTCTCAGCCAGAAATGGTTATACCTTACAGAGTTTTTTCCCACGGAATGAAAACAAATGTACTTGGGCTGAGGCCCAAGTACAACAAACCCACGGGAAATTATAGAACGGAAACTATTGAGGTAAACAGCTCCGGACAAAATCATATTGTATGATATTTGAAAGGGAGGAGCAACAGGCTTTGTTTTTAAACACAACTTCTTCAATCAACGTTATACTTTCCAAAGTAAATACTTCATGATGATTCAAAATTTGGCAGTAGTAGGATCAAATATGGAGAAATAGAACCATTCAGTTGAAATACACTTTACACATACTCTACAATTCTTTTTGTGGATAATATTGAAATCTATAAAATATGAAATATTCTTACTAAGAACGGTAAGTTGCCCAAACTGAAACAAATGAGATACATACTTTTTTAAAAGATACGTTGTGGGTATAGTCTGGCTGACTTACGGTTTCTTTCTCCCTGGTGCCATCTCTATACTGAGTACAACAAAGACTCTGGCTACGGAACGTACAAATCTCCTGACAACATCAGATGCCTCTGCTTTCCTGCCTGGAATACTGTTGTTTTGAAGTTCTCGTATCAGAGTTGATAACAATGCATCCAGCATCTTGAAATGACAAAGCAAGACAGACTAGTTTATTGATTTACCTAAGCTAGATTCCTTGAAAAATTATGCGAGAAAAGTAATTTTGATATCCACATACTTAAACTGATTAAACATATTATAATTGAGAAAGATTTTGTAGTAGGTTCTTGGAGTTACAGACTTAAACATGCACGAGTCCATTTTTTTCTGCTGGTTGTTGTCTCTGGTGAAACGCTTAGATTCACGCCAAAATTCTCCATCCTTTAACATTTGAATGTCAGTTGAATCAAATCATGTAATTACAGCAAATATCGACAAAAGCACCAATGAAACACAATGCTTATGTTGGAATCATGGTCAGCTGACAACAAGGTGTGCATTCCTGTATGTGAAAACTGGTACACAAACAGGATGCAGGAAAACAGCAAAGACGTTGGCAAAATGGAGGACAACTACGAAGGTACGCTGGGCAGGTGCAATCAACTTGTGGACAAGTTAACTTGTCAGGGTTACAATTTTGTAAACAGCTTGAGTGCACGTGCCCAGTAAGTCAACTTCGCCTTGCTTCATTCTACCACTGGCTGCATTAGTTTTCCTGATACCGGTACATTTGCATGCTATGCATTATGCAAGTTGATTGTGGGCAGATTGTTAGAGTATTATACATGGTAGATATTTTATATACTTTGATGTTTGACAGGGTCTATATCAACAGTGCCAACAGACACCCTTTAAGTTCATATCCAAAGGTTGTGTTGACTAATCTTAACTGACACCCGTTGTAATTGACAAATCTACACAGATCAAAGAAAGCAGAGAGCAACTTATTCCTACCTCCACATTACATTTGACAATGAGACAGTGTGTAAAGCAGTCTAATCTTGAAGTACCACTCTGCTGTGACAAATACGTCATGTCTTCTGGCATTGAACTATAGGGATGTCTGAAGGGCAGAAACAATCACAGAATAATACAATAATAGTGACTCTCAACTCTTCAAAATAATTGTTACAGTTATGATAGTCTGTGATTATTGCCAAGCCTATCTACTAAAGATACTGTAGCCTGTGATGATTGTCATACCTATATATGCACCTTCTCCTGTAGAATGAAATGTACGATCAAAACAAAGTTCATCACATGACTACTTTTGAATATGAATAATACACACCAATCATGTAAACATGAAATGAATGTAATAATGTGTAAACTTTCTGAAAACTTAAGTACAACCACATCTCATATGGTTCTTGGACAGTTACCCTTGGTCATTTTACCAAATCGAAATGTATTCTAATCAAACTACCACCTAATGATCCAAGACCCTATCCCTAACTGGTGGGCAGAAAATGTCCAGGGGATAAATGGTCCTGATACCTCATATATACTTCAAAAGTAGCTACCTGCCTATATTACGTTGCTAAACTGATGAGAAACATACAATTTCCCAATACAGGCAAAATTTCTATCTCACAGAGTCAGAGAAGAGTACCGAAAGTTAAAGGATTAAGTTGGTAGTTTCATTTGAATATCATTGTTCTTACCTCTGATTGTCTTTATATCCACTATTGATCATTGCTTTGACAGCTTGCCAGTCTTGTAATACTCTCTCTAATGCTTTCCTGGTAAATCTAGGTGGCTCTAAGTTATGCTCTGGCATATCTTGATCTGAAATATTGTATATGATATGGTGTCATTCACACTCTGATATGGTCATATTGGTGAAAAATGTTAGTGAAAATCATGTGGGGGAGGGGAGGGGGCATTGTCACACTGGCTTTAGATATATTTATGCGTAAATATATGTAGACATGTACATATACACAAAAAGACAGACACACATAGAGATGACAGACACCCTCTGACCTAAATGGACACCTCTGTACAGCTTTTTGAAGCTGAGTATATCACAAGTTCAACAGAATTTACCTGACTACTAAGGACAATTCATAAAGAAACTGATGGCCTCTCCACTTGAACATCTTTCTACAGGGATACTTTGCTCTTATAGAAACTTACACCCCTTTTATTGAAGGCATCTCTTTTCAAGAATGCCCCTCCTTTTAGAAACTTATGCCCTCTTTGTTAAGACCTCTCTCAAATAAGGTCAGTCATTTTGTAAGAAGATCTCTATATAGGTAACTTTTCGATCTAAAGGATGTCTTTACTACAATTGTTTCACTCTTTACAGATAGCAAATCAGAGCCATCTCTGGGATACGCATATCACACACAGATTTACAATTGACAAGTTAAATAAGAGGTTTTCTGACATATACATGTATCAGAGAAAGTTGATGTGACAAACCTGAGTCAGTTACTTTCCTAACACTTCTGTTCCTGGTAGGATGGTATTGTCTCTGCTCATTCATCTGTCTTGCCACTGTCTGCACTAGAAACAGTAGAATGTTTTCACCTCTGTAGAGAAATCACACATCACGATAAGCCTTGCATACTCATTATGCCTGTGTACAGGCCCAACTCTACCATTGGAAACGACAGGGCTGTATCAACATTTGGTAATAACAGGGAGAGAAACTTATCCAAACAAGTTTGATGCTGATCATGTCCCAGCATTGCAGCAAATAAACAGCATGAACACATACAGCTATATATATATTGATATGGAGATGAACACATTTCTGTTTTCTTAATTTTGCTGTTGATTTCACTTTTGTATATTTTGGAATATCTGCATATCAACAAATAATACACTATTAAGAAATATGTCATACACTATAGCACTAATTTAGAAATTTCTTAAAAATTTTCTGGATCCAGCCCTATATCCCTACATGAAACATGTAAATTTTATTGCATCAAAAAAAAAGAGAGTTTCTCTGGTTTGAAGGTGCTTTAGATTGGTTGGTGGGCATACCAAATAGCTGGACATTGAGGTTTAGAAAATGTGTGATGTGTTTGTGGGATGCAGCTCAACTTTACAACAATGTTCATCTGAATCCTTCATTTATTATTGTTTCAACATCACATTCAGAAACACTGTCTGGGGTGAGCTAACTCTGTGGTATGAAGTCCAGTATCAACAAATTTTGCTGCTCTGAGCAGTGTATTTGCCATTTCAGCAGTCAGATGGACTGCTGATCACTAATACACTTGTATGGTAAAGAATGTATGCAGAAATAGTAAACTAGACTTTAGGATTGTTGGAACTATGTAAATTGGTCTGGCAATCACCGAACACCACATAGGTATTCTTCTCAGAATGTCATTAACACTATAACAGTGCCATTGACTCATTACACTGCTACACAAACTGTAAAGACTGGTTCTAAGCAATGAGCTACCAAATTGTGTATAACATGCATTCTACTCACCTGCTATTTGGTAAAGTAACTAGACCAGTTTCTGATATGAGTTTATTGAGTAATTCAAGTCGTGTTTTGTGGTTGCCAGCAATCAGTGCTTTACAATCACATTTCTCCCAGCAATCACAGTAGGCTGTCGGAGATGTTTTCTTTAATCTTCAAGACAAAGAAAATATTAGAGTCATAAATTTAGAAAGGAAATGGGTGGACGAATCTATTAGTCACACCTATAATGCTATGGTATATTAAACCCTGATTGAAATTGACAAATATCAAAACTTGCAAGATGGTGCATCAACAACACTGTTCTTGAATGGTACCTTTTATCAGCAACTTCTGCAATCTTCAGAGCTGACTGATGAGATCAACACATGACAAGCAATAAAAGGCTGCTACTTGTTTCAAATAAAATCACTTTTTCATAATGAAACAAGCCATTAGTGTTTAACCCTTTGAACCTGGCTCGGACAAAATTGTCCACATGATGTCATAGGTCATCAGGGGATCAGGGTTCAAAGGGTTAAGGGACAGATTCTTGGAGCTAAACTGGTGATACTTGTATTTTAAAGAGATGTATTACTTTTCTAAAGCACGACTAGGTCTTCATTTGTAATTTGTGATGCTGGTATGTACAAATGTGTGAAACAGCATGTACACTAAGTAACAGGTTGGAAGATTCAGATGGCAACTTTTGCCATGTATATTTCCTAGCAAAGAATCTCATAAACTCATTACTGGTAAATGCAGTGAGATCAACATCAAATAGCTTGATGAAATTTTACTTTGGAATTACAAATGACCTACCTGCAGTCATGACCTTTGTGACAGACTCTAGCACACTCTGTACAGCAACACAGACTGCCAAGTAAACCACAGGTACGGCACTCAAAGATATCCTGGCAAACAAATAACAGTGATAGCAATGTTACCATTGCAGCAGCCTGATAAAACAGCCAGGTTGGTTGTCTTGAGTCAACCATAGTACATCCAATCCATGAACAAGGAGATTGACACGAGCTTTTCAACTGTTCTGCCGATGTTACAATCTTACAGATTTTCATGGACAAAGGTGAGAGAATGTTATCAACCCGTGGTTCCAACAGCTGCTAGTATACTACTTCAAAGATCGAAATTATGAATTTCCTGATACTGCCCTCTCTTTTGCATAATTCAAACCAGAGCTAAAAAGAATGTTGTTAAAATTGAGCAGTTCTTGAACTTTTTTAAATAGCTAACACTGTTGACTGTAAGTGCTTGGAAACCCTTTCACCAACATGGTTTGGTCCAAACCCATTGTTATCCATGTGAGCATGGAAATGTTCACAGGAAATTGGGGTGAACAGGTCAGAATATAGCATACCTGGTTGATATGTTCAGTTCCAGTCCATGTAAAACTACACGTATCATTACAACACAATACATGTAATGGTGAATTGTTCAGATTACTTCCTGGTGGATAAACCATTCTCATTTTGATTTCTTTCTCTACATTGTCTCTGTCCTCTTTCTTGTCACTTTTCACTTTCTCTCTAGCCTGGGTCTTGGCAACTTGCTGTATGGCATCCAGTATTGTCACAGCAGCAGCGTAGGCTCTGCCATTGACTGCCGCCATGAATGGGGTGTTACCTTCTGTGTCCCTGGTAATACACAAAACACAGAATCTTGTAAGTCAAGCACATGATCTGGATGAAAGTGTGTGTTAACTTTACCTCATATAGTATACCATTCACTAAGTTTGTAAAGTTGAACCATAACACCTGCAGATTAATTGCACAACCACAGTACAAGGTTGAGCTCTCATCAAAATTTGAACAAGAAAATAAAAGCTCTTTCTGGTATTTATATACATACCAAATATGAGCTAAAAAGGAAGCTTCCTAGCGTCAATCTTGGGTCATTACAATAACTTGCAAAACTAACATTTTTGCAAGGAAGAAATGACATTTTGCAAGTGAGAAATGACTTAAAGATTATGATTCAACAAAAATCAAAAGAGTAATTTTTCATTTTATTAATTTCAATTTAATAACTGTGAACACCTATTATGAAAACCTGACCTTGATCACACAGTTGAGTCAAAATATGCAGACAATACAAAAATAAAACAAACTCACTTTGCTGAGAGTAGATCACCAAGGTATGGTTGTAGCAGTGGTATTTCACAGAGTAACTTCAGTATGAGATGAGCATTGCCTTTCCTGTCTTCCACAGTCAGATTAATAGGTTGTCCACTGACAACAGACCCTGGTGATGAGAAGGCACTAGCAGAACCAGCTGTGGCTGCTGTCGTCAGACTCACGTTGTCCTCTTCATGATCTGATCACCAAACAACACAACATCACATGAATGGAGGGTGTAAACAACACGCCAAATACACTTGCACAGTTTTCATATATACATGTACTTTGTCAAAACTGTACCAGCCTGTATCTTCTCAGCATATCTTATCTTCAAATCAACACAATATCACATGTATGAGGGCTGTAAACAACATCCTACACACTGCAGAATTTTCACATGCACATTGTCAAAGCTGTACCATCCTGTATCGTCTTAGCAAATCACACTCCTGCACAACAATACTACTGGTATCACTATTTCAAGATTTCTTTCCATGGCCATGTCCCCAACATACAAACTGAAAATTCTATTCCCCTTATGTGTATAACTTCTAATTCTGTATTTGCAAACTTCAAGAGTTGTTTGTGTGTTTTCAATGATAAATACTGGATATAGTCAAGATCTTGACACATCAAACGTTGCAAGCATGATTTCTCAGAGCTGTTCAGAACCAATGCACATGCTGTAACTCACCGGAATAGAGTGGTGGATCAGGAGGCCAATTAAGAGTTGGTAGAGGTGGTGGTTGTGGATCCTGGCTTGCAGCATCTCTGCTTTCATCCTGTGGTAATCCACTGTTACTGCTAGCCCCTGATCTGCCAGCTGATATCGAACGACGCATCATTTCACGCAGATTAATACTGAAAGGACAGGACACAGAAAGTCAAATGATTTGTATGAAGTCCAATTATTTGTAAATTTTACTACACTGCTGTAAATAAGCTAGAAACATTCTAGAGTGAAAGAATACACCAGTAATTGAGGGGAAATTGCCACTTGGGCGTTTTAAATCTGCAGATATTACTTTTTATGAGTCGATCAAAACCATCTTTCCCCATAACATACAATATTCTTGAAAGAATGGTGATTTTGCATAACTTCTCAATGACAAATCACATACATTCATATAACACAGTAACATACCTTTATTGTCTAAATAACAATTCCAACTGGTGTAACGAATTTTCCATATCATGGAAAAATACTGCAATTATACGGTGTTGCTCAAATTTGATCAGAATTTTGGTACCCATACCAGTATGGGTACCAAGATCAACAATAAATGTTGTTTCTATCTGTTCAGTGCAGGAAAATTCTACGTTGATGTTATGACAATGATTTCTGCACAGTACAACCAGGAAAACAACAAGAAATATTTAAACCAGAAAAACAAGAATGACAAAAGAAATTAAGGTCTGAAACTTTAGGTACTGGAGAACTTTAGCAACATGCATAGCAGAAAGGCAGCTAGCCCCCCTTACTTTGACCATAGACGGTCTTCCTCCCCTCTACTGACGGTCTTCCTCCCCTCTACAGTTCATAAACAATGACAGGAAGTGACTCAAGTCAGGGGAGTAAGCCCGTTTCAAGCCTGTTTCAGAATTTCGCTGTTTCTTACCTCATTTGCACATTTTTGACACTGATGTGTTCATTTGAACAAATTCACATCTCAACCCCTACATCTACCTGTACACCAAATACTGAGACAGTAGCTTTGGCGGTATGGGAGCCTTTGTGTGTGACGGACATACATCCGCACATACCCACAAATATACAGACATACAGACGCCACTTAGACTCATCATATAAGCTCTTTTTGGTATTTATATATAAAACCAAATATGAGCTAAAAATCAATGCTTTTTTTATAAGATAGCCACTATGTGTAACTTATTCAATGCATCCAATGCATTCATGTAACATAGAGTTACCTTGTCAAACTTTCTATATGAAAATTCCAATGAATTTACGCCATCAATACTAACGATGACTTACTTTCTTGATGAAGAAGCGCCACTTCCACTGGCATTATTAGCTGCAATGGCATTAGCTATAGCATCCATGGCATTGGTGACAGCACTGATGTGACTGCTGACGTGATCCAATGCTGAACTCAGATTACTAATACTGCTACTACCAGCAGCTGCCATGGGTGCTGGGTTGTTGGTAACTGAACTACTGCCACTACTCTCACCTAATACAACAGGCAAGATAGTGATATGAGAAAGATAAGATTGGGAGGTGGTTTGTTAGAATCAGGTTTAATTATTTTTCAAAATTGCATACGATAGCAACCAAGACATTTTCTATGGGATAAGCATCTAGAATAATGATACAGATACATGTAAACATTTGACTGGTATTGGTCTAAATTAGAAGTGAACTATAATAAGTTCAATGACAAAATTGTTCCTTTCAGCATCTCAGTTCAGTACCAATTACTAGCGCTCTCCTTTATAAACTTGTCGAATCCAGAACACAACAATGCTTCCACTTGCCTGCTAAACTTTCATCCAATCTTTTGATACTATGTCTGACTCTCCTACACACACTTCTAATAAACCAAGATTTATAGGTGCATCACATGACTAATATGTAAATGAAGGCTTACCACTGTCAGCATTGGTTGTAGGATAACACATAGCTATGCAGGTATGGATGATATTCCTGTTACCGTCTGAACATTCCTTGATCAGCTGTTGTATCTTGCTTTCCTTGGAGGGTGAGTCTATAGACAAACACAGAGTAACTCTTGTCAGTTGTGTTGGGCAGCAGACAGTGAAAAGTGTATCAGGGTTCACCAGTCATGTTACTGGGATTTGCCGTGTTTATCAATGTTAAAGCAGGTGACAGCAGAAATACGACCAGGGTTCCTACGACATTTATCTATCTTCCCAAACCTTAACAAAAACAGTGTATCTCCAAGAAACAATTGACAAACAGAAACAGACAAGTTGCTGCATCACGACTTTCAAGGAAAGTTTCAGATTTCATTCTAAGTATCAGTCTTTCTTTCTCCAAGGGGGTTACAGTTCACAAATCACCAAACTGATTCCGGTGCCTGTACTCAATTTGGCTGACTGTGCAGATCTTACCACTTTGTACAAGTTCCATTGGATTTGCAATACCATCGAGTTAATACCTTTCAGTCTGAATATGCATGTTTATTTTTTGATATATCAAAATTACACTTTGTCAACTTTTTGAACTTTAATGTCTCATTTACATGAGGATCTTATGAGCACAAGTGAGATGTATAACAGTTTTTAAATTGGTAAAAAAGCATACAGCTTTCAGCTAGTGATAAATAACTGAAAGGGGTCACACAGTTATAACAGAATGAAGATGAAGACCATGAAGATTAAAACCCTTTGAGTCTACCACTGTTGATGGTTGCAGTACGCTTTCATATATGCCAAATGAAATTTCTATTTATTTCAGATACTTACTTGGCTCTTGGTCAAGATTATGTAAATATATCCTGACTGCTTCGTAGTCACATTTCAGAATTGACGGAATAAGTGTTTGTATCTGTAACAACATGGAGACACCATTAGAGCCACCATTTTGTCATTGCCAACCAGTATAACATGCAACATTCCAGAATTCCTGACAGTATCAACTGCTATTAAACACACAACATATCTGTCAAATTGATATGTGTGTGCTCTGTTCATGTAAGTTATCAGGACAAGCAAATGTACAACTATTCCATATACAGTTCATACGACACACAGCTCAATTTATGCATAGTAAATTTCAGGTTTTTTTTCAAATTTTGCTGGAAGGATTGGCTTTCCAAAGATGAGACAACGCATGATCATACTCTATTTACCTGTAACGCCATGACAATGACCGCAGCTCTGTTTTTCAGAATACTGATGGTGTTATTCATGTGGTATGTACCAATACTCATACACTGCAATGGTGGCATATCAAGCCATATTGGATCACGTATCCCACCCACTGCATCCTTTGCTAGTGGGTAGAGAGCACCATTTCCATCTTGCAGCAATGTACATGTGTCCTGCAAACAATGTATATTAGGTAAGTTAACAGAACATTGAGATATTGCTACATAATCAAGTAGGTTGGTTACTAACAGAGGTATCTAATAGACCTTTTCCCGGTTATCCCACAATGCATTGCAGTGACTTTATCAAACACCATAAGTAAGCTCAAAACAGCGAAAACATGCTGATTTGTTTTGTACAACAGATTGTTATAGAAGAATGACACAAATTTGCAATACCAAATAATGCCCCGTGTATAATCTAACCATCAGCGACGAAAATATAGGTCAGGGTGTAATCTGCCATAGAGTTCTATGAGTAACGTACCCTGCGTGTACCCTACGGCTAAAAAGTTCTATGTGTAATGTATGCTTGGTAAACCCTGGCGCGCACTGCATCATGGAACTGGTAAAAGAACTATAATACATAGGTGGATAACATCTGATATATCAACTGCACGGTGATTCATAACACTATGATCAGTTCCCAGGAAAACTTTGTCTGGGTGAAATTCTTCAAGAGTTGGTTCTCTTCGACCTTAAGGTGGTTGGAAAGGCTATTTTGGCACCAATTCTTTTCTCGGAGTTAATGTCAAATTTCAAGTGTTAGAATCAAGATATTTAGTTCAAATTTTCAGGATAACTCCCTTAGTTAATATTTTCTCCAAAGAATATAAAAATTGTATATTTGCAGCCATGATTTTGAAATATGACACCAGTAAATATTAAAATTTAATTTTTCATGTTTTTTTTTAGATATTTGAATTTAATAATAATTGGATGGTATTAATATTACCAAATTAGTTATAAATATGTTGACACTATTTATTGTAAGATTTGTACGGCAGGATTTGTAATAAAATTTGTTTTTATGATTTTACATGTGTTTATATATCAAAAACTATTAAAAATTCTTTCAAATTTCAAAATGTGATTATTCAAAAAGTACTTCAAATACAGGAAAATTGTGCAGTACAAATCTTATCGGTAACCTTGTTAATAGGCTGTAAAAATTCCATGTCCATATCTCATTTCAAGTTGGATTAAATTGGTATACAATTATGTAGGAAAACTGTTATTCTGTCAAAAATGTTGAAAACAAGCCATATTTGCACCCCTCTTTTGAAGTCATAGAGCAGTTTTTTTGGTTAATCTCACTTTTGACACCTCTTTGACACTCAAAGAATCTAAAAATGCATTTACAATAGCAGTCACTCACTCTGAATGCCAGCACCGCCTTGTCAAACTTTCCTGAAAAACAGCAAATAATGACTTTCCCTTTTCAAACATTTTATTAAAAGCTAGGGACCTCTAACATAGTTAATACACTAAGGACTCCCCAACTTCTTATTTGGTCAGTTTTTCAGAAGTTTTAACAGGCTATAACTCTGCAATGCCTTTGTGCCCAAATGTCTAGTTTTTTTTATTCCACAGAGAATGTTGACTACTTTTATATTTTAATAGTTTTGTTGAAATTTATAACTGACGCTCTAGCCTTTCCAACCACCTTAAAACTTGAGTGAGATGTTGTAAATGTATCAACAAAGCTTCTGAACCACTCTGCCTTGTCTATTACAGACATGAATGCATACCTTGGTAGAAGAGATACTGTGGGACTTGTTCATGGTGAGAATATACACAACACTTATTTTATTCCTCCAAGGCCAAAGCACTGCGACATACATAGAATGCCTTTCTTTAAATATACAGATAATAATGATATTTTCCTACCTGTCCTGCAGTATGGAGTGCTACATTTCTTTCATTTTGTCCAATGAATCCAGCAATTTCAGTTGGGAATACACTCTCTGTGTCCATTTTACCAGATCCTAAATCATGAACTACAACCTTCAGTGTTGTGCCAGTCTTTACCACAACATGCACTCCTGTTGGACAGAGATAAATTTGCATGTATCAGAAATTCATATCAAATTTTATCTTTTATTGTCGATTTGTTCCATTTTTCTATGGAATAACACATCCTTAAACTGTTACAACAATCACATGTACTATGCAACTTGAAAATAAAAGTTTTTAAACTTTTGCTTATATTTCGTCAACATGTTTTAATTTTTTTGTATGAACAGTTTTGGAGTGGAAGCTGGTATTTGAAATCCATATGATTATAAATTTCAATAGTAAAAATAATTCCTTTTTACTTTAATGACCACAGAACCTAAAATTTTGTATTTCTTGAAATATTTCAGACCTGAGTCTACCTAAAGCTTCAGAGAAAAGTACCCTCTGTTTGACTCAAGGTCTACAACTTACCTTTAGAATCCACAGCTACAGCCAAGATATGTGCACTCTCTGGAAGTAAGATTTTCTTAGGAGTTCTCTGAAAGCACTCTGGAATCTTTGGAGCAGTGTTTGCTTTTACAACCTGAAATTCAGTAACGTTTGTTCACGTTTTTGAAGGCCCCTGAATACCGAGTTCCTTAAAAATGATTTCTAGTGATGAAACATGCTACATACTTAATGGGTGAAAATATGTATAGTTTTGGCTCAATTATGTTTTTTACTGACTTGGCAGATGGGGAAGGGAAACTGTCTGGCAGGATTAAGGTAAGGTTAAAACATTTCTGTCAGACATTCTGATTTCATTTCATAAATTTCAATAGTAAAACTGGAGTGTGTCACTGAGATGGAGAGCTGATGGTGAGTACCATCTTATAGGCTTACTACACGGTTCTGTGTAACTTTCCCATCGCGAATACAAAATCCTTGATGATCACAAGGACTTTGTCAGTATTTGTATAATCCACAGCCTGGTATCACTTGTAAATATTACCACTAAAGGCTGATAACACCATACAGCAGTTTATGACATAGGATCCAAGATTCTGCTGCTTTTATAAAGGTCTTTGATAAACCTGTATACCACCAGACTCTTGTCTTGTCAAAATTTCTGATGTAGCTGTTGTGAACAGGGAATTTTTATAGGGACAAACAACTGACATGCTGGAAACAACACATGAACTTTAATCTTATGGTAGAACTGTGTAGTCAAGAGGGAATGCTTTCTGTGGAGTGGCCACACAACTTACAATCTATGATATTCACACAAACATTTTTAATGCATTCATGTTGATGGCATAGAATTGTCCAACCTCTGGCTCATAAACTAGAGACCGTAAAGAATTGTGAACTCACCTGGAGTTGATCCAGTCGTAACAGCCTGCACTCTTGTAATATTGACATGGGGTCTTCCAATGTGCTGCCACTTGATGCGACCTCTCTGGTTGGAAACTTGACAGCCGCATAGTCACCATCAACCTGAAACAAAATCATGAAAATTACAAACAATTTGTTTGATGTAGTTCACTTATTGTTCTATTATGTGTATTTTCCAAATTCACACTTCCAAATCTTTGTTCTCCGTTGAAGTGTCACTCCGTTGAAACAATTTGCTGTCTGTGTAATTTTAAGGGAATAAAAAATGCACATCAAGCTGTAACAAACACATTCCATCTCTCGATGTACCATAGACGACACTCCAAAATATTCATTTTTTCGTAATACATTTATGTTCATTCTAAGAACTTTTCAATGTAATATCTTTTACATTCCTATAAAACATTAGTTGTACATTGATGCTGTATGCTACACGTGATTTATAAAGAACAATCAAGAGAGAATGTAAGAAGAGAGAATGTAAGAACCTAGCTACTGTTTGCCAAATTTGCGACGGTAAATACATGATGACAGTACAGCTTACCACTTTCCTAAATAACTTTCAATCACAGCTTTCTTTAGTATACTATAGTAATCAAGTGAGTAAATAGCAGCACACCATTACTAACCTTGAGAACTTTGCCAATGGGGGCGTTTTTCACATCTTCTACGAAAATAACATCTTTCAGTGGCCAGGATTCTTCATCTGATTTCTCAGTAACTTCTTTGACTGGTGAGGGCGCTGATCTCTTACCACCCCTCCCTGACAGAAACAGCCAAAGAAAGGCACAGATTACTTCAATTGTCACCCAGTAAAAGCTGTCAATTGATTTACAGAGACTGAAGTTGGGAAGGGTTACAGTATACAGTGATTACTTGTAAATAGAGATGAAATATCACTAAATTCAGAAGCAGGCAAATGAAGTGTGCGAGGTTCAGAACCACTAATATTTGCAGTTTTGGACAAGCATTTGCACAAGTCAAATGGTGAGAGGCCTAAAAAATAATAAATTGTAGCTGTAGGGTAACGAATGAACACCGGACCACCTTGTAAGGTTGTAGGACTGTTAGCTTGACCCTGATATAGTCCTTTGGACTATAAATACTGAATGGAATTTGTCTTCATGATAAGATAAGGCCAACAATGTCAACCCATCTTATGCTAAAATTGGGTGATGTTTTTCTCATTTATGTTAGCACACACTTTGCAAATAATTAAATTGCAATGATCAATGAAAGTTCAGAAAATGATATTTTTTTTCAGAACTTACTAAGAGATGATGCACTTGAGACTATTGATACATCACTACATGTAGATGCTGGTGATGGTGGTGGACCCATCTCCGTTTTCACTTCATTCTTGTTCTCTGGTTTGGTCTCTGGTTTCTTTTCCTCTGTCTTCTCATTGGAGCGGATTTTAAACCGGCACACTTCAGAGAGGTTCCACGCAGATTCCTGCAGTTCCCCAACCTTTGGTGTCCCTCCTACCACAGTGAAACCAAGGGCTCCGGAATGGAACAATGGTTTGCTGACCAGACACACCTAGGGAACAAAACGTTGATGATCTCATGACAATTTCTCCCCATTTCTTTGTAGAGAGGTCCATATTTGCCATTGAAAACAATAGGTTTCTACCAAACCATTGCAATGGAAGGGGTTCAAGGTTTGAGGGGTATATAGATAATACAATGTACTAAGTCCTACTGGTTTGCTAATTTGCTTTGTTGTTTGGCTATTACCGTAAAATTCCCAATTGAGGCCGCACCTCTAATTGAAGCCGCACCCTGACTTTGAAACATTGTCTTGGCTCATTGTTTGCCCATTTTGGGTTTTTGAATTGTACCACAATAGAAGCCGCACCCCTTCTTTGAGCCCATCATGAAACAATGCATGCTGAAATTCACACCAGCTGGCTTGCGTCGCCTCATTGACTTGTGCTAATGATTGACAGGTGTCTTTCTTACAGAAAAAATACCCAATAAAAAGTTCCGTTTTAACACTACTACCATTGTGCATTTTGTCATTGATAGTAACAAAAGTACAAACAATGCCCCATGTATCGGCACGTTTGTGTGTATATTTGAACACGGCCAAAGTTTTTTGTCATTGTGGTAAATACCGCCATAGTCAACTACCTGATGCAACAATTTTGAAGCAACGGTGTTTGTGTACAAGTTAAAATAGTTGAGAGATTGAGATACCATATTTCAAATACGTAGTTTTCATTCAATACCCACGTACCACAGTATGTGGTTTATCCCATAATGCAACTCGATTCGTACACACAGAGATCACCATTCTACCACCGAGGGCGCCATTACAAATATGACTAAAGCTGTCCAAAAATAGCCCCCAGCTTGAAATTGAGGTCGAATGCGTACGCATGACTTTTATCCTCGTTCGCAGTTACGTCAATGTGATAGCCCGAAAGACGTACATTTTTCAGTTTTTTTCCGGATCTTTATAGCATTTTTCTATCCAAAGATCCATATCATTGAAAATTGTCGTTAAGTTTTCATTTTTTTGCGCTTTTGGGGATATTTTTAGCTATCTCTTCTCTGGTTTTTTATCAATGATGCCTGAAAGAGTGCATACGCCATTGCCATGCTTGCTCCGAGTAAAACTATGTTCCCAGATTTTTATTTGACCTATATTTGGAAATTTCAGCTCAATTATTTAGTAAAAAATGATATTTTTAACGGAATTTCGGCTATTTCTCGATTACAAACGTGGATTTTGAGAAATGGTCAACATTAGATTATCGTGCAACTAAATACGATTCCAACGATATACTGCTTGCCTATGTTGACCCCAAAATCAAGGGAGGAGATAGAGTTTGAAAACAGACAGTCACATCGGAATGAAAATTGTACTTTGCCATGTTATAATTTTGCTTTTGTATGCACATGCACTGTACTCAGGCTTACGCTCGCTTGTGCCGGGATTAAAATCGTACGACACACGGCGCTGAAACAATACAAATGACATGGCTCATTCTGTATCTGTGTATTATCAGTGTACCGGTATTAATCATGTAATTTCTCGATCGCACGAAATATGAATCAATGTTCATTTTTGGCACGGTCCTTGAACTGTAAAGACTAGAACAGATAGGAACGTGGCTTTGCATTGCCAACTGTTGACAAAACCTTTTTGTTACGACGCGTTTATAGGGTTGCGTTGCCGGTCTTCTCCCGGGGACCGGCTGAATCAGATGTAAACAATACTGGCCGTACGTAAAACTACAAAGGCGCTACGCAGTACGCTATCAGTATATATGTTACTGCACGCTCACAGGATACTGAAGTGTTTACAGAACTTTCACGATCGCTTGTTGAAAATTGCGGTCTATTAAACGTTCACAACCGGCGTCAACAGCTTTGCTGGTTTGGAAGGGGTGTCGATTCAGTGCAGCTTGCGTTCGCCGAAATGTGTTTCTGTCAGTGTCACCGCGTAGCCGCAGAGCTGACATTCAGTAACTCGGTAATGCATGCTATCAATGTATCAGACATCGCCGCATTTGTGCTAAAAGTTCCATCCTTATATCTACTGAAACCACAAAAACCGTGTCGTACATGTCTCTGGCCGATGATAAATACATATACGTGCGTACAAGAAAAACTTTCCACTGTCAGTCTAAATATTTTCGAGGCGATCGCAACGCGCTGATGACTGTATCTGCATGTACTCAACTATTGTATCGTGTTTCTATATGGGTGCATACGCGCAATGGGGATAACGGGCAGGCCGATCTCCGTGTGTACAAATCGCATTGCATCATGGGTACTTTCACGTACCGTGCGTACCCTTACCGATGCCTGACGTACAACAACACCACCTGCATCATATTGACATAATGAACTGCCTACTGTACTGTGGCTGCTGAATGACCATGGTGGGTGCATATAAGCTTGTACACGTTCCGTTTTTAATCATGAGAAAATAAAATTTGACCACAAAACAGTTCACAAAAACATCCAGTAAAGATACCAAAGGTCATTCACTTGCCTTTATTGCACTATCCGAGTATGAGCCACCGGTTCGGCATCACAAGACAGCTGTAAATCAAGGGACCCATCTGCCATGGATGCTTAATTTATGCTAATTTTATGCACGATTTTTTTCAACACCATTTGATCTTCTATCGCTTTCAAAATCGACTTACACGTCCAAAGAAATTGATTGTACAATCTCTGAATACAGAAGTGACATTTTTGTGAAATTTCAGCGTCCAAAAACCCCTAAACTTGAAACAAAGACATCATGCATGCTGCTGCCATGCTGGTCAATATGGCCGACCTTAGTGAGACTATTCTATTTAGGGGACGGGGGTCAGTAGGGTCAGAGAAACAAGAAAGTACTGATAAAACGTGTCATTTTCTTACGATGCTGTCAAGGGAACTCCAGTTTCCCATTGTTTTAACATCTTTTAATAGTTTCCTTATTATCTAAAAGGAATTTTACCAAGTTTAACGATCAAATACACTCTCCTAACGTTTCTATATCCCTTTTCCTGCCAAGTCGGTGAAAATCCGCTTGAAATTCGGTGTAGCTAGAATCTGAGCAGCCACGGCCGTTATCCTGCCAAGGCGGTGGAAATCGGGCTACTTTTTGGTACCCCCTTTCCTGCCTAGTCGACGGAACTACGTGTAGCAAACCCTTGCTCGCGCTAGGGGTCGTTCGAGGACAGGTTTTGGGCGAGGAACGGCGTTTGCTCTCGAAATGGGTTCACAGAGAGTCCAAGGACAGGGAAAGGTGCGGAAGCTACCCAGCCAGTCCCCCCACCCCGGTGGGGGACTGGTTTTTTTTTTGGGGACGAGTAGCGTACTTGGCAGGTTAGCACGTTGACGTATTCTAGCGGAGTTTGGGGTAACTTGGCTCTGAGGCACTACATAGATTGCGGCCGAAATTGACCGTCTCGGCAACGCTAATCTGTAAGGCAACCGCCTAAGACCGCCTCAGCTGGCGGTGCAATTTTTTGCCAATGGTGCGAGACGAAAATCACGGACTTGGTCCTGATTGACGGGAAGTGCGGACGGATTTGACGGACTCGGCTTTCTCGAAGGCAACCGCCTAAGACCGCCTCAGCTGGCGGTGCAATTTTTTGCCAATGGTGCGAGACGAAAATCACGGACTTGGTCCTGATTGACGGGAAGTGCGGACGGATTTGACGGACTCGGCTTGATTAGTCCCTGACATGGAACTGATCCGAACGGACTTGAGCGACATTTGTGAAGGGTAACCACCGCTTTTAACCGACTTGTTACCTTCTCGAAAAGACTACCCACTCAGATGTCGGACGTTGTCGGCTGCACTTGGCTCTAGACGTTCAAGCCGTGCAACGAACACACCGCCTCAGCCTTGCCATTCAGGAACATGGCCTCAAAATTTGATACCATTGTTCACCGACTTGGCGGCTGCGGTTAGGTGCGTGAACCGTTGTTCACCGACTTGTTACGCCTATGTTGTCCCTGTGAAGTTCGGCTAACGGCCGAGTCTAACGGGAGTTGGCAGACCTGTGTTTGGTTTATACCGTAGTATGACCGACTCAGGTAGAGGTACCTGTCGGTATATTCCGAGTTTTACGCACTCGGGCGTCAATGACGGGTCGTCATCACCGCTGATGACGTAGACGTGCTGGCCACGTTATTTGAAGGAGCCATGTTTGCCCAACGGACGAGGCCGAGACAGCCGTTGACAATTTTGGCATCCTTCATCTTTGACCGCCTTAGTTGGGTAAGCCGCTCGGCAGGCGACGGTTATGACCTAAACAAGCCGTTGAAGCACTGTTCGTTGCCGTACAAGAACGAGACGGCCAGTCCATTACTGCTTAATGGGCAATCTGTCGGGTTGGCTTGTCACCGACTTGGATGACAATACGCCCTGCGCAGGTGAAATTAGAAGGGACATGAGGTTAAAGATACGGGTTTCCCACCCGTACTAAACATGGGCTTGGGGCAACGTCCTTGGGTGGCAGGTGCGCATGCCACGTACCCAGCTGGACGGAATGTCAAGTTGAGATGCTAATGACATTGACTATGTTATGCTAAGTGCTCGATTGATTTGCATCGCAAATGAGTATTATTAGCATATCAAATGGTGCGGACAGGCAATTTACATGACGGGTAGGAATGTCAGCGCCGGTTGGTGGACTGATTGCCGTAGGTCCATTATAATAACAGGTGGATGCATATATTAACACCCCTGCGTCCAATCATGTCCAGGGCTTTGTTTCCCTGTGGCTTTAAAAGGGAGGGACCTGCTAGTCTGTCGACACTGTTCCAGACATGAGCTTGACGGACCGCAAAAGTTTTCTGAAGGCGAGCAGACGACTGAAGCTCAAAGATGCAGAGTCTCCGGGCGGTAGTGGTAGCGATCGTTGTGATGTCCCTAGTAAACGCTCTAAGAAGTCGGGCAAGAAACGCTCCCGTAAGGCGAAGCCATCTCCGGCTGAAAAACCCAGTGGTAAGCGTAAACGTAAGAGCGATCGTTCTGCCGATGAGGATGATGACGGGTCACCGGTTGCCAGTGGTTCTCACCCGGCTGCTCCGGGAGAGACTACTTCACCTGCAGAGACTACATCTGCTCTTGTGGGAGATACTTCACCTGCACAGACTACGTCTGCTGCTGCTAGTGAGACAGTGAGTAATGAGACGGCTGATGCCATTGGTTCTCCCCCGGCTGCTCCGGGAGAGACACCACCTGTTGCTACTATGAGCCCTCATCCTGCGTCAGGAGAGGTTCCTGTGCCCAGTGCGAAAGAGCTTGAGTCCTCGTCATCAGCAGAGGCTGCCGAGCCCGCTCCTGCCATAGTTTCGTGTGCTGCGATGTCCCCGCCGAAAAAGATAGTGCGGAGGGTTCGTTATCAGGATAGCCCACCTGATTTTGAGCCAGATATGATCCTTGATGCCGCTACGGGCGAGTTCAGGCCCAGACGCCCAGACGACGGTGATATCACCGCTGAGTCCGACTCGGAGGTTGACGAGGATGCGGCAGAGGACGATGACTTTTATGACAGGCAGTACGTAGGTGAGGCAAGCTCTGACGACGATGATGACGTTGCTGCTGTGTTGGCGGAGGACGACACACCTCCTGTCTGGCGTATGTCGGAGACTACCGATGCTAATATATTTGAGGAGACCGATTTTGACCATGAGAGAGGACCGACTTTCACCTTGCCCAGCCACGCCGTGAGCTCGATTACTTTTTTAAGTTTATTCCAGCTACACTGATCAGATTGGCCAAGGACGAGACTAATAAATACGCCAAATTCCACCAGCGACATATCGCTAGGAAAATAGATAAATACTGGCGTAACGCTGACTACCGAGAGGTGCAGGCGTTCATTGGCGTCTTAGTCTGTATGGGTATCGACCGTAAATCATCAGTGGAGGATTATTGGTCTAGCGATCCCTTTCTGAGAAACCAGGGTATTTCTACTGTGATTACCCGCAGTCGCTTTCAGCAGCTTATGCGATACTTTCATCTGGCAGACCCAGAGAACGATCCACGTCGTGATCCTGATGAGGCACGCCGCCGACGTCGGTGTCAGGAGGATCCCCTGTATAAAATCAATCCATGGATGGAGCCCATAGTTGACCGGTGCGTAAATAATTATAAGATGGGTAGAGAGATCTCCATCGACGAGGGCATGGTGCGATTTAAGGGCCGTTCTAAATTTAAGCAGAGATTACCGCATAAGCCTGATCGAGACGGTTTCAAGATATGGCAGCTGTGCGACTCCACCACTGCATACATAGCTAACTTTGCACCGTACCTAGGTGTGAAATATCGGGATCGGACTGATGGGAGACGGCAGGAGCGAGGTGTGGTGAAAAGAATTACGATGGAGCTGGTCCAGCCATTCTGTGGATATAATCACAGCCTATTCTGTGATAGCCTGTTTAGCACGGTCGTTACTGCTAGAGAGCTGATGGAGACCGGGATCTACATGGTCGGGAGTTTCAACCGCCGTAATCGTCGCACCATGCCCCCTCAATTAATTCCGCCGGGTAAGAGGAAGCGCCTTCCTCTGTCTGTTGGGGATATGAAAGCCACGACCAGAACGGACTCTCGTCTTAACATCACTGCTTATCAGGATAGTAACGCTCAGGTGCTGATCTTGAATACGGTCTATCCACCCTTGGAGTGCGTGCCAGTGGGGGAGGGAGACGAGCGGCGACAAGTGCCTCTGTCGCTGTATAATTATCGCCGGTACATGGGAGGCGTCGACCGAGCCAACCAGAAGCGCAAGTACTTTCACACTGGGCGCAAGAACCACAGATGGTGGACATATCTGGCATGTTACCTGATTGATGTTGCCCTGGTAAATGCATATATATGCTTCAAGCATGTACACCCTGATAGTAAGCTGACCCATAAGATGTTTCATCTGCGTGTCGGGAAACAACTCATTGGCGGTTATTGTGGGCGATCGCAGCCCAGTGTGAGAGAGGTCGAGGCCACTGTTTCTCTTGCCTCGTACATCAATCCACAAAATCAGCCGATGCACGTTGTCAGCCGTTTGGAGGGGCGGCAGAAATGCTGTAAAGTATGTAGCAGAGAGGGTAAGACCACTGCGAGCGGACGACTGTCTGAGACGTCCAAAGGATGTAGTCTGTGCGGGGTTCATCTTCACGAGGGCGAGTGTTTTGCGGCTTTTCATCATCGCATGATGCTACGAGGTAAGAGGAGCATTGGCGTGCAGACCTCTACTCACACAGCCCCGACGACACCCATCAGCAAGAGAACCCGACGTAAATAACGGACAGGGGACAGCTTCGCCTAACAGTGGCTTGACTGTATTCTGAACACGGACCATGATCACATTTTGAGCACGGTTGTGCCGTTTGTTTGTGCTTTACGATCCCGCTGATTGTAAATTGAAACACGGATTATTTTGTACAATCCCCGATTGTAATCTTTGTAACACGGACCATGCACTCGGACGTCGAGATAGACTCTGAGATTTATTATTCGGCATAATGTAAATTATTCCCGAATAAAATACTATCTATGGATCGCATATTTTCGTTTTGTTTTGTTTTGTTTAGACGGATTATTTTGTACAATTCCCCCTATTATAATTTTTGAAACACGGATCTGCCACCCCGATTGTAATTTTTGAAACACGGACCATGCACTCGGACGTCGAGACAGACTCCGAGATTTATTGTTCGGCATAATGTAAATTATTCCCGAATAAAATACTATCTATGGATCGCATATTTTCGTTTGTTTTGTTTTTACCCCCACTTTCGTTTTTGGCAGATCCGTAAGGACGCTATAGTAATGGATGAACGTGCGTTGTATCACGTGGGAGGGGCACAGCCCAACGGAGGCTGTGCTCGTGCGACGTAGACGTTGTACCAACCATTTGTCGTTGGGGTTAGTGCATAGAGCAGTTGCACTGTCCAGAGCTAAGGTGGTACAAAACTGCACCTTAGTAACAACTGCACAACTAACGTGTTAGGAAACGGTAACACTAACGAGCTAAGTGTTCACTGAACTGGCCAAACTACGTACACGCCTTCCTTCAATGGCGGAACTATGTCGTTGACACTACGTCAAAGCAGACTGCAATGTGCGACTCTTTCCAAGTCGTTCAAAGTACGTGGCCAAGTGACACAACCCAGGGAAACAGGACAGGTTTGAGGGTGCTCCCGCACCCATAGCACTAACCCCTGGGTCTTCTACTAACCCACGAGAGAGGTGACGTTTCCCCGGTGTGGCCGTGCGTGCCGGCGAACGAGCTTTACTTCCGCGAAAGTAAGCTAGAAAAGGGCATAAAAGTGCACGTCCCCCGGGGCAAACAACGCCGTGACCTCGTCATTTTCTGGACACAACCTCATCAGCGGTTGCCCCTCTATACGGGCATGCAAAAATTTTTGAAGTCTAACACGTATATGGTCGGTAATCGTACCCCGAAAATGCGGTATTTTCCCGCCAAATGCCTGGCAGGAAAGCGTGCAGGAGAGCCTATCTTCTGTAGACACGGAAAAGGGGCCGGTTTTGACCGACTTGGCAGGATAACGGACAGGGGCGCTCGGCAGGAAAGGGATATTGGAGTTACACCAGGGTAGGGGCTTTTTATACGGGTAATTTATTCACGCAGAATTCATTGGTACTAATTTGCATAACAATAGCGATTGCCCCTGCAATGCTTGGTGAGCATTGAGAAAAATATCGAAACACAGGAAATGTACGCAATTGAAGCCGCACCCGGACTTCAGTGCGTGATCCCAGGGGTCCCTCAAAATGTTTCTAATACAAGCCGCGGCTTCAATTGGGAATTTTACAGTAAGATGTACATCAAATGTTATCAAAACAAGAGGTGACACACTCTTAAAATCTCCACCAAAGAAATATTTAGAGCTAGCTCTTAAAATAAGTTGCAGCTCAGTGTTTCCTAAATAATTAAATGTTGAGAGAGAGCATCTTGTACAGCACAAACCTACCTGTGTTCCAGCAGTGATGTGAACTTTACTGTTTGCTGTCTTAGGCTTCCTAGAAGATGCTTTGCTTCGTGTCTTCTCCAGCAGTTTCTTCCTTTGAATAAATGGCATCACTCCCCTGTTTACAAAAAATATCAATATTGGAATGACACAAACCTCTTCACTGAGTTTAGCTGTCTTTCCTCTTTATAAACACACAACTCATTCGTGTTTCTATGATTGCAAAGAGCATTATGGTGAGACCTAATCAGCTAAATAAATGTGACAGAGTTCAATAATTCTATTGATACTAAAACCCTTACTTTGTACTTCATAGGAAATTCATCCACTATACACATGCATACTTCAATAGGGTGAAGGATATACACGAAGTATGTAAATGCACAACGTAGCACTAAGACGCATTTTGAAAGGATCTAAATCTTAAAATTCTGCATTAGCCGACACCTTGAGGGGACTCATTTCAATACCTGTAGACAGACTGCCCTAAATCCTACAACATTATTAAGTTTTTCAGTCAATTTTAGAATTTTCTTGAGCCAGCCCTACACCAATGCATGCATGTGTAAATGAACTTATTTGAGTCTGTGAAACATCAGAGGTTCATCATAACATGAATGTCACACCAGGAACGCATGATATTTTTGTCAACTTTGGAAACTGTTCATTATGTTATATCAGACCTAGTTCAGACATGAGTTAACAGACTTACTTACCACCAGTAAAGTGCTCCAGATTCTAGCCTAGCACATGTGTACAATGAACAGTTGTACAGAGCTACTATCTTGTCTTGTTGGAACTCCGGGAACTGCTGAGCTGGTTGTTCCAGTTTACCAGCAATGGCTGATAGGCTTTCATCAACCCATGTGGCTACCTACAGAATACAGATTTTGGAATATTGTTGTTACAAGACAGAATCTACGGACTCAATGTTACAGCTTTTTTATTCAAATGACATCAAACCACATGATGAGAGTAAAAGAAGTGTGACAGCTGTATATCAAAGAGCAAAACATATACTCCAGATAATGTGAAATCAGACAAAAAGATGATTGGGTCTCTAAAGTGGGTGAGGTATTGTGGCTGACATAGATACCACTGTTATGATGATACATAATGTCATATCTTGCAAGTTTTGGTAGTTTGTAATCTGCAATACTAAACTTGGTAGAAAAAAGTTTGTTGGTTTAGTTAAATATCTAAATGTCAGTACTACTGAAACATTATGAAAGGAAGTACACCTACAGAAGTGGGACGTGATCTGCAATGTGTTCTATGTATCTAGCTTATGTAATTGGTATATCAGTAAAGAATTGCCAGCACAGAATCGTAAGTTCAAAGGCTAAGAGGATTTTCGGCTATGTACGTACTACCGGTCTATTGGGTATCAAACATAGTAGAGATGGGCATTGCTTATAGTGGAATAAATGTTAACATTTCATTTCCCGTAGCAAAGCTGAGATACACTGATTGAAGCAATACTTACTTTACCAGACTCAGTCAGCACTGTTGCTCTCACATTGCAGGATGATATCAGTGTTATCTTCTCATTGAGTAAATTCAAAGCTGCTGCCTTCGGGTGATGTAAATTGGGATTCTGCTTGAGAAAAATCAAAATGATTACTGTCTATAGTAAAATGTCTGTTACATGTGATGATATACAATGATGGCACACTAAACTACACAAGTACTACACTGAACATATTGGTCCATATGAAACAATGAAAACAACGAATCATAATTCGACGCTATCATATCAGAATTTAGACAAATTATTTTGTTAGTTTATGCCAGTCTTTGTTCAAACATCAGGTATGGTACTGTGTTGTACATGTTGACTGCTATAAATGGAGAAATTAGTTTATGAAATGTAATAAGGTAACTCTTTTTAGACTGTTATCACCTTATGAGTCTGTTGTTTTCTTCGGCAAAGCCGACTCTCTCTAAGAAACACAAGAGGTAAAAATATCTTGAACATGGTACTGATTCCTATGCACCACAAATCCACCGATTCACCAATGATAACATTTGTGGTGTTCCCCGATTCATGGCTTGAGACATCCTGTTGTACCTACCTCAGCATTCCTGTACGGCTCTGCCTCGGTCCACTTCCACTGATACAACTGACCAGTGACAGTTATGGCTGCTAGTTCACCATGTAGTGAAGCAATGTGCGAAAAACGCAGGTTTTCTCCCTGAAAACAACACAGGCAGGTTCATTATAGTACATACTGTACACATGACTAATGCTTCCAACCATTCACAACGAAGTATGATGAAAAGATATCTGTCAATCACTCCAGCAGTACAACATACCAATACCTATAACTAAGCCATGCTTACATGACAACATGACAAGGGAGCAATAGCTGTATAGCATTTGATATTTAATTATTTTTGTTCTTGAAAATCTGTATTTCGCTTGTTCTCCTAAAATCATGTTAAAGGTTTTGCCTTGCAAACGACTTACAATATGTATATCAAATATTACTGTTGACAAATTAATTCTAGTTTGATTAAGATGCCTTCACTAAAATCAGACAATGCATGTACAGACATAAATGGAAGTGTTGCCATGTTGATCAAAGTAAGCATTCCAACTAGATTTTTGGAGTAGAACAGGTATCTTTACAAACAGAATAAAAATAATGGAAAATGCATCAAAAGTAAGGGCTAATGGAGTTTTAATGGTTCTACTCTAGAACAAGAAAGAATCAATGTGTTGTACACACTCAATACACAAAAAGATCACATGATAGCAGTACAAACAAACCCATGTGTACACGCACATACGGAAATGCACTTCTTTCTATGCACATTTGCCCACATGGGTTTGTTTGTACTGCGGTCCATTTGAATTCCGGGTTTGTCCTGTTCATTGCAATGAGATTGTTACATCGTCATCTACAGCAGCAGATCACTGAGGAGACTGTTACAAGAGGCCAGAAGACCATTGATGCATAAAATGAGATTGCATATCAGAAGATTGAGCTGACAAGACTTGAATACAATTCCTCACCTTATCATTCCACCATTCTGCTTCGTCAGACAGATGTAACGGATTTGGAGCAGGCTGGTTGGATTTCTTACCATCACAACTAGCACCATCCTGGCCACCTGACTTGCTACCACCGGGAGCATTGTCCCGTATTCCGGTATCCAGCCATCGTCTATCCCGAACACGGAAGACTGGATCTCGGTCCCTCTCACTGGAGTCTCTGTCTCTCTCTGTGGATAGGAGCAAAATAGGTACTGCTTTACAGCAGTTCCATAAACAACTCCGTTCAAATTATAAATATTGAACAATCTAATATTTGTGTCTAAATGTGGGCTGGTGTAAAATCTAGGAACACCTTTTTGTTGATAAATTGTCAGAATAATTTTAATCATTTTATTTCTTTGTATCGAAAATTAAAAAACACACCAACATAATTTTTTCTCTGATATAAAGGGAGCAATGGTAATGCTGGCTTTGTTATGACTATGAAATTTGATCTGCCAGACATACCAAACTTTTACCATTTATGAATAATAACAAACACAGAAAGATATGTACCAGTAATTCTTTTGCGGACTACTGAATTGCAATACTTAAGATGATAGCTAAATAACAATCAATAATAATGTGGTTTACATTTATCAAAATACAGTACCAATAATTACTCCACAGCTTTCACTTCTGTTATGGGTACTTTACTGATTACCTCAACAAGAAATAACAACCTAAAAACTTGAATTTCTCGGACACTATCTATTCTAATCCATATTCACTGATAAAGACCTGGAAATTTGGAATTCATGTGGCATGAGTGACAATATTCTGATGTCGCTTGGTGTGGGATACTTGGTGATGTATATTTGGTAACGAACACACAAAATAAATACAGAGTCTTTTTGCAACTATGTAACAGTGCAGAGTCAACTCTATGTGTGCTTGACTGGAAATGCAAAGTCTGTCATTAACCCTTTCACTACTGTGCTTTGAACCAATCCCATTATTTTCTATGGTCAAGTTGGACCTCTAGAGAGGAAAATGGGGTGAAAGCGTCAATTAAGCAGAAAGCAAAGCATGAGTACGAATGAGTACCTACTATACCAAAATATCAGGAAACAGAATATACTATACTGGTACAATAGTGAATGACCATGTATGCAGCTGTAATGTCTCTCACAATAGAAACAATGCAGTGATGACTAAACTTAAGACATACATTCAAACTAAGAAAGGCTATGTTTTTGCGTACTTACCAAGTGTGAGAACTGCAGTAATTTATTCTGAATGGCATCACAGACTTGTGTGTGCAGGGCATTTGTATTCAGATGCAAAATTTGCAAATTTTTCTCTTTCATCTTTACCTTTCTGTTGGTTGTTTCTTTCAAAGTACACTATACTGTTAAAATACATATCTTTCTTGAAGCTCTAAGTTCGTTTTGCAAATTTTTCCTTTGCTTTGAAATTTGAGCAGCTAAATGTCTGTGAATTGAAGCTCTTGCCTGGCTTTATATCATAATGTGCTTGTTCTAAATTGAATAGAAGTGTGCATAGAGGTTTTTTCCTTCAAACATGATATTCAGAAATACATGATTGAAATTTGATCTATTTTTTCATTAAGAAGGAGAGAAGGATGAAAATAGTGCTTGGCTCTTTAAATGTGACCATTGGTGCAGGCAGGGAGCAAAGACATAAAGGATAGAAGCTTGCTTGGAAAGTATTGCCGAGTTCCTTCAAAACCATACACCATGCAATGTCTACAGTATTATGATTGATACAGCTCCCCGACTGAATAATACTGGGGTCGCACTATGCCATACTATCATTCAACATGATCTTAGGGGGTATGCCTGAAGACGTCTAGCCCATACCTACGCATGTTACTTTTACAAAGTCCATACCATACTACTTGGTGATACCGACATTTTCTATTTACAATGAACAGGATGGAAACGTAGCTAGTTGATAGGAGCAAGGAGGCGCAAACTGAAAAGATTCATAGAAACGCTTCTCTCAAGGTAACAATAAGGCTCACCAGATCGTCCAAGTGACCCGCGACTGCTGGGTCGGTTTCTTGATCCATAGACAAACATATCTTCTGAAAACATTGCATCGGCGTCTATGATGACACTGGGATGGTCATTGTGAATACCGGCATCTAATAAGGACATTAAATCATCTACACAAAACCACAGACAGTAGATTATTTCCCATGTATCAATCATCCTCTCTGTTCAGGGATTATCCCATCCCTTACATCCCTTGCATACAAATATTCTAAATCTGAAATATTTCACATTAATCCCCTTGAGACATGTCTTTAGTTTAAATTTGGCTAGTTGAAGCTGACACCTATTTGCACATGATGATGAAGCTCTTCCTTGGTTCTGACACTTATCTGAATACAATAAATTACATTTCTTTTGGATTTGAAGTTGGGTCAAGACGTCCAAAGATAAAGCCTCAGTCACTGCTGATTGCTTGGATCATATCCAAAGCCAATGATAATAAAAAATTTACTCTAAGTCTACAGTTACATTATTTAATTGAACATTATGTGAGTTGAATGCTCAGCTTTTGCTAAATGAAAATGAAATTGAGAATAGATATGATGATAATACTATATGATAAACATTACAATCGGAAAATATGGAATGAAATACAGGATGGTATGGTTGTGTACAAATAGGCAGTTGTATTCAACCTGTCTGGTCATATTATGCTTATAGAGATTTATTTTTGCAGACGACGAAAATTGCTAAATTATAAGCTATACAGCCATGAGCAAATTTTGGGAACTGAAAAAAGCATTTTGATATGACTTTGGATTTAAAAATACTGCTAACAAGCAGAATTAATATTGCAGATCTATAAGCTGTGATGCAAGACATATCTTTCAAGCTCTGCATGCACTTTCCTGATGATCCTTAGTGCCACTGCTCCAACACTTCTTGAGAAACAACACAAATTGAACAATGTGATGTCTTTGAGTACACTTGTATGTATTCTGGTCGTTGACACATTATGCTTACAAGTTATGTAGCAACAGTGCACTGCTTAAAAAAGTCCACATTGTAAACCATGCTATAAACTAATCACAGCCAACTGCAATGAATTAAAGAAATGCTAATTTTGCCAAATTACGCTGCAATACTTGAAACCTCTACTAAATATATTTTTCAGAAGTCACTTGACCTATTGAGCTTACCTCCACCTGACATGTAGCTTTCATTTTCATCATCATTATCACCGTCTTCATCGTCTCGGTTCAGAAGATTGTTCACTGCCATATTGACATCAAGGTTCTGATACAAAACCATATTACATTTAAATATTGAAATTACAGAGTGTACACATCACCATATGTAATACCTGTGTTAATATTGCCGACTTGAAGGTATAAACACAAACCAAATATCTACATGACTACACCTGGAACGACAGACTGTATATCCTAGAACCTCTTTTTCGAAAACTCAAAAAATGTACAGTAACATGGCCAAGAATGACATGTATACAGAACATGCATTGACACAGACAGTTGAGTGTAAAAATATTTATAGTATCGGGGATATTTGAAAACAGAGTCTCCTGAAGACAAGAAGCAAAATCTGTCAACCTTTGGCATCAGTGTCCACGTTACCTGTCATTTATAAACTTTGAATTCTTGGTTTTTCATTCACATTATGAGTTTCCTCTTCTGTTGTAACTACTGAATCATGGAGATGTGTCTTTGAAAGAATACATTCAACAGCATGTTTGTTTTGACTCTGAGACAAAAATTAGCTGTTTTAAATCTTTACATGCCCATAAGCAATATGATAAATGAGACACTCAATTGCATAAGAGTCCCTTTATAAAAAGTTTTACACCTTTTGCTTTTCTCATGCTTGCAAGGTTTGGTGATTGACAAACATGGAGAAATAGATAACTTGATAACTCACTGTTCTCTGTAATTCTCTGATAATAGCAGCTCTACTCTTTCCTTGCAGTACGCTTTGAGCCTGCGCAACCAGTTCTTCAGGAACCGCAGCGGTATGCACCGGTGGTCTGGTGCCAACTATCACACCTCCACGGCCTCTAGTTTGAGCACGCACACAGCGCCCTCTACTTCTAGGTGGTGCTCTGGAACTGCTGGCATTAGTGCGAGACGTGCATGACCCACTTCCAGTCCCCCAACGCCTGATAACAAGAAGATGGATCACTTAAATTGCATCAATGTATCTCTATCAATAAATACTAAAATCTGCCTCAAATGTATTGGGCCTTAAGATTTGTGCAGTCATTTTGACAAACATATCAGATTAAGGCAAATTTCCATGGACCTACTTGTATACAACAGGACAAACAAATTCCTTGGTCTGAGGTCACAGGTCTCTTCATTCAGCTTAGATCAGAGAATATTTAACAGATGTGTATCTGTGATTAAGCACGCCGAGTATGCACGTGAAATAAACAAAGTCTGAATGATTTGCTCGTCTCTGAGTATTATTGAGAAAAGACTTCCATTTCAAATTTCTTTACATCTATACCTAAATTTGTGCAAATGAACTTGTAAATAAGCCACCTATCTTTACTTTTCAACCATGGAAAGCAATGTTGAATGCAAATGTACCACTGAAATATTGAAATGATCTACATGACCACTATATGCTGAACAACATATGAATCAAAGTATATGGTAATGTAATATGAATGCATGAGATGAGAGTCACTCACCATGAATATTGGACTCTGAAAGAGATACTCACCCAAGGGTTGGCCCTAGACCACCAGCTCCTTCAGAGCCTAGCATAAGCCATGGACTCTCACCGCTACGTGAACTAGATCGCCATAACACGCGACTTGCATTGGCCCCTTTGCCTTTGGCACTGCAAGCATAAATTATGCCATGATTCAGATAAAATGAATACGGTATTCTAATATATGATGTGTGGTCCAAAAAAATAAAAAATAAAAAATTAAAAAATAATTCTGTTTTCTTTCAATTTAGAATTTTATCATCTATGCATTATAGGTTCTGCACTAGTGCCCTATATGATAAACTGCAAGTTCATTTACAGAAGAAAGTTTTCAATCATGCAAGCTGAGTTTATGCACTGTGTGATCAGACACAAACAACTTTTGAGTAATTTAAAAATTGACTCAGAGAGTTCAGAAATACTGAAAATCAAAGGGCACACTGCCCTTCACATAGTTTGATCTCATTGCAAATACGATCATCGTGATGTAGCTACTTGAAGATAATCATCTGAATCATCATGGCTTGTTAACCAGCCCCTCAGTTCCCTTGAACCAGGAGTGAAATGACTACCGAAGCCCATGAAGTGTTGGCAACCATTTGAAAAGCTGATATATGTATGAACCAAAGCACAAGCTCCTTTTAAGATCTGGTGGTTGGATTTTGATGACAAAATTGTGACATGTTCTGTAAAAAAATAACTGTTACATAGTTGGATACCTGTAAAATTCTATTTACCCCTTACAGCTGTATCACTGTATACATGGAGCTCTGTGCAACAATGTGATGTGTTTCTAGGTGGCGGTTTCTAGAATAGAAATGAACATGACCGCTTGTTTATGACATCCAAATGGCAGTTTCATTAGAAGAACAATATTTATAACATACTATACCTTTTGTTGATATCAACTTTGCTGAGGTCAAGTTTATCTACAGTGATAGCATAGCCAACTCTGCATATCCGACCATCCTGTCAATAAATGATAGACTAAATCAATTACACGGTTGAGAATTAATATAAATGCATGAGGGAAGCAATACATCATGATATTCCACCACACGTTGTACTGGAGTCACAAAAACCAAGATTTGCTCTCAATGCATATTTGAATCACCTGTATTTGTGTGTACTTGCAAGTACAATACATGTATGCTTGAAATACATGCAGGCATTGTGTGGAAATTTGACTACCTTTCTTTCTTAGGTAACAAAAGCAAAGTTACCATTATTCATCAGCAAAATATGTTAAATTGGATGTTAGTATGTCACACTGTTCAATCAATGCAGCTCTAGCACATGTGCTACATGTATCTCATAACGCTTTAGAAAAAAATCTTGGTAAATTCCATCAATTTGGAATGGAGAAAACTAATCTTCACTTAAGTGTAGATACCTAAATTCACATTCTGTCTGAACTGTAATAAAAGATGGCATCTACTGTTTAAATGATCGGTAATACCAGTAATTATTTACATGACTTTGTTGTGTGAAAATATTACATCCCGCTAAATGTAACACTTTACATGACCAGTGTTACAAAAACAGACAAAACCAAGGAATATTTAGTACATGGTAAATTCACTGAGAGATAAGTTGTCTTGAAAATGAATCATGCAGCATGTGTGTGTGTGTGAAAAATCTTATCCTGAACAGTCAATGTGGGCAGATTGCTATTAGCATACCTTTAGTTACTAGGATTGGGTTAAATAGACATGTAGCCAAGCAAGACACTTTGTCTGCTTTGGAACAATGACATGAATAAGTTGAAGGGAACTCTACAAACCTCAAGCAGAAATGCAATATGATTTGGTCCAACAACAATCTCCTTGATGGTTTGGTTTTTCAAGGCAGGTATGGATGAACTGTAAAAGATAAATAATAAATAACAATGCAATAAATACCGATGATTCCATCTTACAATTGGATGGGGAGGACTGATATCAATTGACCTGTATTGTATGAGATGTAATAATAACTAAATATGTTAGTTACATGTAGACTGTACGAGAATCATATTTCCATTAGTAAGGGAGATTTTATTTTAATGGGGGTCATTTATTTGTGTAAGCCACTCATGCAACCAAACTGTCATCACATACATGATACAGCAAGCAAATACAATGTAGGTGTACTCCAGAACTTGACTCAGCTATAATTTAAAACAAACATACCAGAGGTTGCCAGGAATAGACAATTTTCTATGAAGGAATAATTATACATATTCATGTTCCTTTTCTTACAATGCAAAGAACCTTAATGCCAGAACCATGTTTATTCATGGGAATACTGACATACCTCTACGCACTGATACGGCTAAATATATTCAATGTGTGTAATACATATACATTGTACAACAGCAACCGTATAATGTATGGTAGGAAAAAAATTTTCTGCTTCAACTACTTTAAAATCAAAGAGAAACAAAAATGATACCCTCTTTGAGTTATGATAATGTTCAGATTGATTTCTAAATGTTACATGTATGGCCGAATACAAATTATGTGTGGGTGGAGTGTATTTCCTGTTGGAACACTGTGGGTCAGCATTCCCTTGTGACAACAAAAAGGTTTTATTGCACTTTCCGTAACCAATGTGTAGAAATAAACACATTCTAAAAAGATGACAATTACTATAATTTGTTAGGCTTTGCCTTTAGTCTACAGTTTTTGGAAATATCCATATTGGCGTACCGGCAATCAAAATTTCCATCATAAACAAACACTGAACCACCTGCTCTATGCTAAAATGACAGCCATCAAACCACTGAATTAATACATCTATTTGATTTGTATTGAATTTCAAACCAGCATGGGATTTCAATCGTTGTTCAAGTAGCTGTACACTTTGAAAGCACTAATTGCAAATCTTATCACAGACAACAAAATATTCACTACTACTACATTCATCCCATCAGAGACAGGCATTGCTTGAGAAATCATGGAATAATAACTCAAGATGTGACTGCCATAGGAGTAGAATTGGTACTTGAATTGCTTCCATATGTAGACCTGTGGTGAAGGGTCAATCAAAGCTTCAATGTTTCTGACATGCAGAGGGGTACTGAAAGGTTACGGGATTGGCATTTCTGTCCTACTCTACATCTCTTTGTTTGATAATTGATTCACTTGCTGTCAAATTCAGGAAGAGCTTATTTTCTAAATATGTTACCTCACCATTTTGGACAATAGCTCAAAAAATTCAAATAGACCCACTCAAAATAAGAATTACAAGCTGACACAAGAAATTTTTCTACTTTCACAACAAAACATACCAACTAAACTTCTGATCAGCAGAGACAGAGGATAATGGTAAACAGATGGCTGTATTTAATATCAAAACAGCAAGACTTATCCATAGCAATACAGTCATCCCATTTTTCATTTTTATGTATATAGATTATGATTCGGTGAATAGCTATGAATTATCAGGCTGGTTTCCCATCCCCTTCTACCTTGCAAATGTTCCCTTTAACTCACACAATTCTAATCCATGTAATAAGTTCTCTTTGATATATATATACAGATACCTTATGTGAGCTAAAAAGCAACATTCTAACTTATGTACATTGTCTGACCATGAAATTTATAAATTTGTATAATTTCTTTTTCATCACATTATATCAGGTGTTCAGTATTTGATTTTACATTTAAAATTATAGTTCCCTGGTTATCAACTACGTACCTTGTGATTCCTTGCCTGTTTATCTTCTCAGCCACTTCTCGGAGTCTGCATGGAAAAGGAATTCATTTTGTGAATTTTGATTTATGGACTAAGTGATCACAGAAGATGTGGTGTGTCATTTAAATTATATATATATATATATATATATATATATATATATATATATATATATATATATATATATATATATATATATATATATATATATATATATATATATATACTTGCTGTGTACAGTTAAAAGTACTGGGTAAATACAAAAAGCGATGTCAAAATATCTGACCAACTCACTGACCACCTACATTTAAAATCTTCAAGTCATTTATGTAGATGTTACGAAGAGATAAGTTGAACAATCTAATTTGACACAACAAATTTGCTATCACAAGGGTTTCTAGTTGAGTGGGATTACTTATGTTTGGTCAATTTGTAATGTCCTGTGTGCTAGGCTTTTGCTGGAGATGACCTGAAATTATTGCGAGTTTACAATTCAAGATCTAAGTCCCAAAAATCTTGAATAGTGGCATTGACACCAGACGCTACAAGTTGTTGATGATATTGTGTTGATATTGTTGTGGATATACAATCCCAAACACTGTAAAAAAATTGGTGAAATTTAGTCTCTGCAACCTACAATACCGTTTGATCAATCACAGGAATAACCATTTCAGTAACTTTTCTGGTTAAATCTTGCGCATGGTGCAGTGTAGAATGTTAATATCACTGTCCTTGCCATCAGCATTATTTGAGAGAAATTCAGAGAACATCACGCATCACAGGTAACACTGAAATTAGACTTTTCTCTGTAATTCATCTGAGACCTAATCTAATTTGAGCACTGCCAGCACGATTTTTATGATCAACATGGCAACATGCTAATTATCTATTATCAGCTACTGTGTCGTGTTTCACGATCATAGTTGCCATCAACGGCATTTGAGAGAACAAAACGGATCAAAAGTAACACTGACACTAGACTTTTCTCAGTGACTCATCTAAAACATCTAATCTCATTTAAGCACTGACGACACGATTTCTATCATCCGCATGGTAACATAATTATCAGCTTCTGAGTTCAGTTCGCCAGGAATGTAGTCAATGCCATTCACAGAGTTCATTATTTGCGAAATATTTCGCCACTACATGAAAGCATGGCTTATCATTCTATGTGCATTGATCGAGGTTCAACGGAATATGTTAAACTGGAAAATTACACATCTGTGCCTGACAGCAGTCTGCATTAATCTTTCAACTTTCAGTTAAATGAATTGACGCCATACACAACAATGAGGTCGCCATATTGGGAAAATTCTCGAGAATTTGGCAACCAGCACGTTTTCATATGACATCTTCAACAGGACCATCGCCTACGCTTCAATGCTACCAGTCTAGGTTTTAGTAGTGTGAACGACATAAGTCAGGCTCTTTGTGACGTTAGACTCCGTTCTTGTAACGTTTTCTTCAACAGCTGATGTAAGCGTTATCGTCGAGGAGCATGCATGGACAGAAACTCACCTATCGTTCAACTGGTCTTCAGTTCCCGGGAGCGGGTGAATAACAAAGTGAATCGATGTCATGATGTCTCCAATATGTAGAAATAGCAAAATTTGTTTTTTCTGCCTCTTTTTCTGCACGAAACAACCGCAAAATCAAAGAGATTTTAGGGCGAGCTTTGTCGGCGACGCCATCTTGAATTTAGCTACCGAGCAGAAGAACGCGTGTTTTAATTGGCTGGTCTGCAGTCTCCCGGAGCTATCTGGAAAGTTTTGCCTGATTGGTCCGGAGTTTATTTCCGTCCAAAATCTTCTTACTCGCGGGATAGCTCCGAATTCATCAAGACTCTCGAGTTTTCGAAGGACTATGATTTCATTTAGTTATGTAGTCAAAAAGGAATTTTTTTCATCTCGTTAAATAAATTATATCATTCATGAAGTTTTGACTTCTCTGTCGTCAAGAAGTTTTTGATGCATTGGTTTAGTATATTTCGCTATTAGAGAACGAAAGATTCTTGTTTTTGTTTAATTGTCAATTATTGGCACAGAAAAGTGAAGAATCAGGTTCTGTAACCATTGCGAGTTTGACAGATGAGGACCTAGCATGTCGGGCTGAGAAAATGGAAACTAACATTGTTTTCTTCATAAATTTCTAGAAACAGAACCTGAACCGACAGTGGTTAGGCCTACAGGGAATGATATTTGCGTCAAAGCCAAAACTGCGTACATGTATGCAGATCAAAACACTGCTTGAACCAGAAGAACATCTTTCCACATTATCCAATTGTTTACCTGCTTGCGACACTCTGTGCTTCCATAAGCCGTAGAGCTAGAGCAGTTAGACCTAGGGATACGAATCTTAACAGATATATTTTGTAAAGTATGCCCGAGTGACGTATAGAGGATGAATATCACTTTCTTTGAGAATGTTCATTTTTGAAAATTTGGGATAAGAATATCTACCTGAAGAACTCTCTATATACCCTCCCCTCACTTCTATAAGATTTTGCATCTTTAATGAATATTAGAGAATCATCCAAAATCACCATGACAAGCTCTGGGACGTTGTTTGTAAAGTATTCTCCCTTAGGTAGCCAGGGATACTGTCGTCGGAACTGTGCCTGTGCGAGTTTCTTGTTAGCAAACAATGTATTTCGCGCACCATATCTTGATGCATTTCACATCATAGCTGCAACATTTGAATGACAGACATGTTTAACTTTTATCAATCACCATCGTCCCTTGGATAGGGTGTTTACATTTGTCGTGTGGGTACCATACGACCTTTGAGCGCAGTTCCGACGACTGTATCCCTTTAAAAGACAAGGCAATTTTCATTGAATCTTAAAGCTAATCTTCTGACATTGGTGTATCAATGAGAATCATTGACTTCAAATTCCATTGGGTTTCGTGATGACGTTTCCATTATGATTGATAAATCTAAATTCAACAGTTTGCCAACGAGTATATCGTTGCCAGCCTTGCCGAAAAAACTCGGCTCCCTTATCGGCACACGATGTTGTTTAAACATAGCTGGCATACAAAGTTTCATTTGAAGAAAGGTGTCGGACCAGATCCTTTAAAGTTCTCTCTTGTTAGTGATGACAACCTTTTGCAAAGTTCTTCAAAACGCCCAGTAAGTAAAGCCTATTATAGTTTTAATGATATTCCAGCCAGATTTGTCAAGTTTGCATGCCGTCGACATCACAACCTGTCCCCTGCTTGACATCATTAGGTTAAGGAAATTTCCCAACGATTTCAAGAATGGAGTACTTCCATTTACACGGCGGTAAAGTAAATGTCAACAATTACCGACCAGTGTAAAACTTTTGAGTGTTACCGACTAATGTAAAACTTTTGAGTGTAATTTCAAAGTTGATTGAAAAAGTAGCATATGAAAAAATAGTTTACACAATGTTGAAGATTCAAATCTTCTGTATCGGTTTCAGTCTAGTTTTAAGTCTTATTCAGCAAATACCAGTCTCCTTTTCCTCAACCGACAATAGACTTCTGGAAGTGGATATATAAAGGGAATTTGTGTGCGGATATGTTCTTGTTCTATTTACGACAAGTCATTGACAATGACATAGTCCCCACTTGAAATAGGGAGTATTAGTCTTGATGGGGCAGGTAAATGTGGTCTTTAAGAAGTATCACTGGAGTGTATATGTTAAGATCTATGGGCACATAGGTCTATTTGTTTTTCCCAATTTGAAACACATGAGGCATGTCTAAGTTATGGTTCTAAATCGGGAAAATAGATCAGACCTCTAGCTGTATTGGCCAGCCAAGAAATACATATGTGGATAATAAATGATGTCCAAGATGTGACATCTTAAGGTCTAATATCCTATCAAAATTGGAGGGTATAGAACTTGTGGTTACTGAGTTATGCATATATATGTATAATCAAGGTAAAAAGTCATCGAGGTCACGTGATATTTTGAAAAAAAAAAATATATTGTTAATTAATCCCTATATGCCAAAATCAGACATCTAGCTCGATTTGCTTGCCCAGAATTAGATATGTGCATAATCAATGAGGTAAAGCGTGTGTTGTCATAAGGTCGCCCATCCTACTAAATATAAAGGACATAGCACTTGTGGTTACTTATTTATTGACAAAAACGTATATTTTAGGTAAAAGGTCATAGAGGTCACATGACATTTGATCAAAAAATTTCTATTCTATAGTTATCCCTATATACCAAAAATCAGACCTCTAGCTCTATTGGCTCGCTCAAAATTAGATATGCACATAATTAATGAGGTACAATATGTGGCGTCATAAGGTGTCCCATCATACCATACATGAAGGGTGTAGCACTTGTGGTTACTGAGTTATGGACAAATATGTATATTTGAGGTCAAAGGTCACCGAGGTCACATGACAATTTGTCAAAAAAAATTGTATTGCTAAGTTATCCCTATATACCAAAAATCAGACCTCTAGCCTTATTGGCTTGCTCAAAATTAGATATGCACATAATTAATGAGGTACAATATGTGGCGTCATAAGGTGTCCCATCATACCGTACATGAAGGGTGTAGCACTTGTGGTTACTGAGTTATGGACAAATATGTATATTTGAGGTCAAAGGTCACCGAGGTCACGTGACATTTTGTTAAAAAAAATTGTATTGCTAAGTTATCCCTATATACCAAAAATCAGACCTCTAGCTCTATTGGCTTGCTCAAAATTAGATATGCACATAATTAATGAGGTACAATATGTGGCGTCATTAGGGTCCCATCATACCATATATGGAGGGTGTAGCAGTTGTGGTTACTGATTATGGACAAATATGTATATTTGAGGTCAAAGGTCACCGAGGTCACGTGACATCTTGTCAAAATATCTGAGATATCATCATGAATGGAGGGACATGACCCAATCTATAAGCCCCCTGGACTTCATCCGTGGGGCTAAAACTGTGTCACCGCATCCTTTTTGCTATATGAATACGATGAGAAACTAAATTTTTATTTTACTTGGCCTTATACATGGGATTCTATGCAGAGCTGACTTATACATGGGAGTCTATGGACTGCCTTATACATGGGAGTCTATGGACTGACTTATACATGGGAGTCTATGGACTGCCTTATACATGGGAGTCTATGGACTGCCTTATACATGGGAGTCTATGGACTGCCTTATACATGGGAGTCTATGGACAGCTGCCTTATACATGAGAGTCTATGGAGGTGGAAACTAAAAAGTCCTCTAACACGGCCAAATTTGATCGCATTGTGAAACAAATCGACGTGCATCTGTATGGGGTAGGGTACTATCCTTGTGCAAAGTTTGAAAGAAATTGACCAGGGCATGTCTGAGATATCTGCGTGAACGGACGGACGGACGGACGGACGGACATGACCCAATCTATAAGTCCCCCCGGACTTCGTCCGTGGGGACTAATAAGTGTTTGATATGCATGGTGATCGCACCAGAAAGTTGGTAAACTCCCGCGGTGTAAGCTAAAAGCCACCGGTTTGTCTTACAACAGTCCCTCCACACACTAGTCTTACAATGCTCTGAACTGGTTCATATCACATCCCATCTTAAAAATAGCATGACGTTTGGTGTTATTTCGACTTGCAAACGATTTCTAGCGGTGTTCCCCCAGGGTCAATTTTGGGACCTAGGTTATTCTGTAATGTTTGACGTTTGGTGTTTTTTTCGACTTACAAACGATTTTTAGTGGTGTTCCCCCGGGTCAATTTTGGGACCTAGGTTATTCTGTAATGTTTGACGTTTGGGTTTTTTCGACTTACAAACGATTATTAGTGGTGTTCCCCCCGGTCAATTTTGGGACCTAGGTTATTCTGTAATGTTTGTAAATTTACAATATTATGCTGCAGTTGTAAATTATATTATATACTCATTCTTCAGTCCAATAAAGTGGGGCCACAGTATCAGTCTGTGATATTGTAAAAGAATCATTTCGGAAAGTTATCACAAAGTAGTGTTACGTTTTATTGAATCACTTTGACCGAGATGACTGCAATATATACTATAGTACGCAGTCTTCACCGAGTTGCGTGAACACGTGACATCTATTCATGTATAGAGTGAACGCGATGCTTGCGATAACTACTATACTACGATAAATTCTACTATGTCATATTTGCAAAAATAGCTGTATTTACATACTTGTATCAAGTGTAGAGCAACGATTTAAAGTCATGAAATTCCGTTATCTCTTCACCTTGGAACAACTGAGTCAATCTTTTTTTCTGATGAAAGTAAACTTAAAATTGCAGTTGTTTGTCACTCACCGAATTTTCGCAGAAAACTTAGGGTACTTGGGAGTGAATATTGATCAATCGCTTGACGGAGAGAGTTACTGCAAGATATTCAATGTTTTGAACAAAATTAATGGCTTTGACTTCAAGTCATCTGTAGTGCGATTTTATCCCTTGCCGCGATATTACTCCCGCGCATGCGCGAACGATCCAAAGTTGGTGTCTATTAAAAACACAGGCCAGACACCTACTTCATGTACCGGACCCTGAAACCACTTTCTGTCTGACAACGTTTTTTTTATATATTTTCTTGTGAGGTATATGATTGCCATCTCATAGATTTGGGTGTCCTTTAGGCTGTATATATTTGAGCCTTTCATATTAGATGTAAAAAAATATATTTCTGGCAAAGTTATAGGAATGTGCGACTTTGGAAAGTTACGCATTTTATACTGTCTGTCATGTGGATGTGTCTTTAGACGTCGTTTTCTGTCATCTTTGACTTGCAGGAGTTGAAAAAATGTGTATTTTTCTTGCATCTCCTTGTCCTGTGAGGGGAAAATGTTAACATTTCGACAACCAACCATGTCCGGTAAAACTGTCCAGTGCCCTGCACAAATATGTCCAATTACTGAAAATGGCATCAGTCATTGAAGAATCGATAGTATAGTGATAGATGCATAACAGATTTTCGTCTTTTTTAAGCATTTTATCACTTCTTAAAAGTATAACATACCATAGCAAAATGTGTAAATTCAACATTATATATCCCTGCATGTACAGCATGTGATGCTTTGATTTTGATTTTGTGACAAGGGTCGAAATCGGCAACAGAAGCGAATTCGAATCGGGCAGCTAGCTGCCGATCTAATTCCGGCGAAGCACGTGCGGGGATATGATCGGCAGGGGGCGGTAAAAACGCACTGCACAAGAAATCTCAGTTTTTAGATTCAATGTCAGAAAAGTGTTAGCCTACTTAAATGCCATCATAACTATGCTTGTACACTCTGGTCTACAATTCGATAAGTTGAACTAAACGCATGAAGGCAAACTTACAATGTTCTCAAAATAAACTGGAGACATTTAAAGTTGTTCTAAATTGTCCTCAAGCTATATACGTGTCAATCGATATCTGACACTTCGTTAAGCTGGGCTGCCACCTGTTGAACAAAGAGTAAACTTAATAAACTAACCACGTGTACAAGGTGGTCAATAATAAAATACCCAGCAGGCCCTGTACACTTGAAGTTCAACTTCCATTGGTTTCACACAAGATCAATATCATATATACTTATTTATTTATTTATTTATTTATTTATTTATTTCGAACTCCAACATAGATATGATACCGTTAAAAACCATATACATCCGCACCTACAGGAGGATTTTAGTAACAAAACAAATAAATAACATGATGTTACAGGACAAGAAAGCTAGTTAAAACAGATAACATGCACAACGAGGACAAAGTAAAAAATAAAAAACAAATGCTTTTAGCTTTTCTTTTAAAACTCGAAACAGAAATATTAAAAATTGGCAGACAGTGATAAAAACTATATATAGCTTTGGAATGCGATTAAAAAGTGAATTGCTAGTAAATTTAACTCTACCACCAGGTTCATGAAATGTCCTTTTCTGTCTAGTTGATCGCCCAGGAATGTGTAAATTTGGTTGGCAATCAAGAAGGGCATTAATTGATTTGTGAAGAAAAACAAGGTCAAAATAAGTGCGCCTTTTAGACAGAATTGGCAAATTAAACATAACACACAGATCATCATATGAATAATCATCAAACCTTACTTTTACAAGATAACACAAATATTTAACAAAGTTACGCTGTACAGCTTCTAGTTTGTCTGAGTACACTTTGTCAACGCTGTTCCAAACAACTGATGCATACTCTAGTTTAGTTCTAATGAACGTTTTGTAAACCATGAGCAATGCATCCACTGACAACTTTTTTCCAAACCTTTTTAGCATGCCAAGTAGTCTTCGAGCATCAGTGACAATGGAAACAACGTGAGTTGAAAAAGTTAACTTTGTGTCTAGTCTCACGCCTAGGTCACTGTAACTATAAACAGTCTTCAAGTTGTGTGCATCAATATTATAATCCCTGTCAATTGGCAATCTTTTCAATGAAAGACGAAGTAATACACATTTGGCATAATTAAGGTGCATTTTCCATTTCTCAGACCATGTGGACAAGTAATTAATATCTTCTTGTAACATTGAACAGTTATTCACACTACGTATTATCTTAAACAACTTCAGACTGGCGTTTACTTCTCATGGACATCACTCATTTTGCCACACTTTTCTTTTTCTTTAGCTGTAACGTTGATTTTATTGTCTTTTATTTTTGTTTTTGATATCATTGGAGTGACATTTTCTGGGGCTATTTTGCAGCAATTTTTATTTCGGGTATCTTTTAGTAAGTGACATTCAGTGAGATTCTTCTTTCCTTTCTTTTAATTTAGTATATTCTTTATAATTCACCTTATTTTTCTTCTGGATAGTTTGCCTAATCAAAGCATCTATATGCCTGATATGTGGATATGTGATAAATACCACCAAATATAGCATACTATACAAATATACTGTATGTATAGAGAAGGAAGAGTGTGTATATAGGGAAGAGTACTTTACGTAAGGGTAGGCGAACCTTAGTTTGATTTTTTGCTGCATGATAATGATGATGATGATGACGACGACGACGACGACGACGATGATGATGATGATGATGATGATATGACAATTTCATATTTTTATTAAAATTAATAATAATAATAATTTTCACAGTGTTTAAATAAAATTAATAACTAGAAGCCTGGATTCCCTTTGGATAAATCTCAGGAAGTCATGAAGATGCAGCTGTCAACCACAGTCGCATGAATTCCTAGATGTTGCATACCACACAGCGCGGCGGCGACCGTCGTGTATCGGTTCACACGCGACGCCCTCTAACGCCATCTTCTGGTTTGCTTCGATTCTGGTTTGATTGACGGCATTGATTGGTCGAAATGAGTTTCCGGAAGTGCTTCTGTGAATGAGTTGTCCCACGGAGAATCATAAATCAGAGGAGTTTCTCTACACAGCCTATCACGTGTACACGGGAGTCTTTCCACGGGAATATATCGTGATCGATCGTATGCCGCGAGCCAGAGTTTAGAAATTTGTCTGGGTGTACCAACGACATGCAGCACTGGAGCGATAGAACTGATAGGCAGAGTGAATGGTAAGATATTTTCAGTACACTCTTATGACTGACTAGTTTATACAACACCTTGTAAGTCATTTACGCTTTGTCGCTACCTTACTCGCGGGTTTACATATGCATGGCTTTGCTGCCTACCCTCCCGTATTGTATTCTGGCAGGCACCACGAGCTCACTCAAAAACACATTATGGAGCCTGTAGCTGTACCATCTAACGGAGTGATGTCGATAGCGATATCACATCAAACCATGTATATCATTATGTAAAAATTAGATGAACCATTGTCCGACCGATCGATCCGCATGGCTTGGCTCGGTTGGCTATTGTCGGCTACATGGACTGTGTGCCAGGGGGCAGGCGGGCGGGGTGGGGGGGGTGGGCTAGTCTCCGCGAGCTCCCGAATCAACGTGTTTGTGAAGGATCTCGGGAGGGGAGTTTCTTGACAACCCGATCCCTAAACACTAACCACCCTAACTCACCCCCTAAGGCTGCGTTCACAAATAACGATTGGGGGGGGGGGGGGCTGGAGGAATCGCGATTGAAATCTTTTTTTTCAGATCCCCCCTCAATACCCTAAAAAATTTTCAAATGCCTCCCCTCTATATGATCAAAATTTTTCAAGCGCCCCCACCCCCCACCAACTATCGCAAGCACGCATATTTGTAAAGGATGTGCGCACAGACAAAATAAACACGTATTGCGCCATTCCGCTTGCAGATGTTCAACATTACCTGTTATAGTACTTTGTAAAATCATATTTCTAAGGCAAGTTCTTAAATTGATTCATTTTTAAATGCATCAGTGAACGTTTTTGATTTATCAATCTAAGCCAACTTAAGTTAATCAAAATCTGGCCAGGTCAATTGCTCCTGCCAAAGAGCACACAAAATGATGATCATGAGAGAGTATGCAAATTGTGAATTCTGGCTAATTGCCATATTGTAAAAAACTGAGCACAGTGACCCACCAAAAATTTGTTTCAAAGTACAAGACATATATGAATTATATACCACTCAAAATTGACAATATTGGAAGGTTAAAATTATTCCATCAAATAAATGTTTTAATCTCTGAAATTTTGGGTGTAATAATGGGAAATTTGGTTAAAAAATAAATAATTACATTTTGTCAGATATTTGTTCATTTAGTCTTTACTGATCAAAGTTTTACTTTTGTATTATTTTATGACATGACTATGAAATTTAGAAAATTGAACATGGTGACCCCATCTTTTTTCTTTAATATTATTCTCATATGCCAGAAAGTCTCCTGGTCTTCCATGTGTTGCTGTCTGGCCTAATCTTGTGTACAAGTATGTTTCACTGTCATGAGCGTCATTTGACACAAAGCTCTTCTTCAACTACCATGTACATCAGAGTCAGAGGTATCTCTATCACTGCTCAGGTATGCAGTGACAGTGACACTGCAGTAGCAGGGCAGTATCTGATAGTGACACTGCCCGTAGGCAGTAGCTGTATTAACTTTGATAATTTTGACAATATTTTTGTTCAGTTTATACAACTGTGTTCTTGTTCTACTCCCTACAGCATGTTGAACTGTCCAGTATTCAGCTTGCTATCACAGCCTGTGTATGTGTACCATGCATTTGTATCACTGACAACTGACTGTCACTGATTAAATTATCACCTAATACATATTTATATATACAGGCTTTGTCGACAAATTAATATTGAGTGTTTGATTATGCTGTAGGGAGACAGCAAGAAACTGAAGTTGATATATTACATAGAAATATTGCAAAAATCATCAACAGTTGCAGCTTCTGCCCTGTTACTAGGCTCGTTTGTTTTTCTTATGACAAATCACACATGTTTAGATTTTTTCGAGATAAAAGTCATGAAATGAGACAAAATGGTTCTAGATTTTGTTAAATGATTACTAACATTACAACAATTGGATGACATAAAAAATGGTATTCATTTTCATTGAATCACCTACAAAAATTTGGAATTGGAAAATGTAAAACATAAAAGGGAACCAAAAAATTTTCAAGTCCCCCCCTACTACCCCAAAAATTTTCGAATCCCCCTTGAATTCCTCCATCCCCCCCTAACCATTTTTTGTGAACGCAGCCTAATGCTGTACGACTCGACCCACCATTAATCACGGTCTCTCTACAAAAACGTTTGCCTTGTAAGTGCCCGGATCAATCTAACTCTGGTGTGCGTTTAGCTGCAAAATTGTAGCGCTACGGTGAGGCGGTCGGTAATTTTTGGTTTTTGCAACTTCACTCACCAGTAGCTACTGGTGAGTGAAGTCGCAAAACCAAAAATCAGCTACTGGTGAGTGAAGTCGCAAAAACCAAAAATCACCAACCGCCTCACCGTAGCGCTACAATTGTGCAGCTATTTCAAGGAGGACATAGTTCCTACCATAATTGGGGAAATGAATTTCTTGTCTTCATTCTCCCAATGCCTACTTTTTAAGGGATATAGTGAACTGAAGGGTGATCCTACACCCTTGTATTGCAAGAAGGCATTTCACAGCTTCCCTTTGGTTCATAAATGCAGCTTAGATATAAATATTGGTGTAAAAGCATATCACAAGTCATACTAATTAGAGTTTTTGTTCCTCCCTCCATGTGCCACCTCCACAGTTAGTTAATACATGAATCTAAACGACAGACCCTGGTATGACATTGTCTGTACATCACATATGCAATACATGCTAGTATGCATACAAACCCAGGTACGATGATGCAACCCAGTGTGTAAAGTACAGACTGAATAATAGCAGGGGGTCCAAAATCCAGATGTATGAAACATAGAAATATAAAGGCAAAACATCAGTAAACAAGTTTGATATTGGTAATACTATGAATAATTGTTTTTGTTGGAAGGGTTATGATATAACTAGGCAATTTTAAAGATCCATTAGCTGTAACTTTGGTCATTTTTAAAATTTTGTTAGAATGTGGTTTCAAAATCACTTTGTCCCAAAACCACTATGCCCCATATTGTCACCAGTCTTTGTTCATTCCTGTTTTAAAAAAATCAGGTATCAATTGTCGCATTGATATAACAGAAACATGTCCTGTTGGTGCTTTCAGGGTCATCATAGCTCTGTTTCATGCGTTGACATTTGAAAATTCAACTCAGATAATGGCTTATAAAGCGCGATATCACAATTCACACAAGCAGCAGTAAAACGTTTAGTAAACAAGAAACAAAAAAGAATTACTACAAAGAATTAAAAGATTGCACTTCATATAACTTCATATATGGTACAATGCCAAGTCAAAGACCATTGCCATCCTTTCTACACCCTATTGTTGTATATGCTTGAAGTGCCAATGTCATTGGTCTTCATTGAATATATTCAGAATTCAGAGCTGTCACTTCACCCACCTCCCATAAAACTTGATTTTTCAATGGTATCAAAGACATTACAAACCCCAAACACCACCAGGCATTCCTGAAAACAAAAGTGAGACATGATTAAGGTAATGTTCTTTTGCTAAAATGTCAATGTCACTGATAACAGCTTGTGTCGATTGTTTCAGCATTCAAATTAACTGCAAGTAATCTTGAAAAACAAAAGACAATACAGTGAATCCTGGGTGCATTATTGCAGGGAAAGGAATTTCACAGAGTATTATAACATCCTGGAGTAAAGTAAGATTCCTATTTCACTCCCATCAGACATAAGTAAGTGTATGCCATGATTTGTGTCCAAGACAAATTGACGGGAGTAGATTGCATAACAAAATCTCCTTGGAATCTCTTCAAAGTGTTACCTGGAAATCATATAGATTAATACCACATCTTTTTCACTGGACTGTGGTTACACAATGGAGATAGAAGCTCTACCTCCATGGTTCACACAAACACTAAATTGCTGGTATGTAAATTATTAAGATTTCCTCTAAAAGTTGTTGTATTGTGTGTACGTAACATACAAAAACATGAATAGGCTGAAATCTCTTCAAAGTGTACTTTGAAATGATATTACCATAGCTTACACAAACACTACATTGATATGCAAATCATTTGCTCTAAAATTTGCTGTATTCTTTGTACTTAGTATATAAAAATTATGATTAATATCCAAGGGGAATGACATACCGGTATTTAAATCTTTTAACAAGCGTAATAAGATTAGTCTCCAAGACACATTGATTATAGTCCCTACATGAGTGACATGTATATTGTGTGAACATTTCATGTTACTAGGGTACATCATGTTGTGATTAACCTGTATTGGAGCTATTGAGGCTCAGAATGAGATTGTCTCACAGTTTGAAATGCTTTATATAGTACTCTGGAATAAACAAGTATGTGTTTTCTTTCGATTGTTATGCTTTGTCCAATTCCTCTCAAATGGACATATTTCTTTACTTGTCATGCTTGTTGTACTCTTTGTTTGTGTAGCTATTTAATTCAGACCTTGTAAACCTTTGTTTGCCATTGAATTTTAAATTTATTAAAACAATTTGATTTCTGTTTAATCTCATCAGGAATATGTGTTTGTAATCATCTTTTGTAAATTGTTTTTCATAATTTACCACCTTAATTATTAATGATTGGATATGTTGATGAGACAAAGTATATTTTCAGTTTATCGCTATATCGCTATCAGTTTCATAATTGTATTGTACCACTCTATAAAACACAGCACAACCATAATTGGTACCTCCATTGCACAACCATTGGTACCTCCATGGCACAACCATTGGTACCTCCATGGCACAACCATTGGTACCTCCATGGCACAACCATTGGTACCTCCATTGCACAACCAATGGAACAGTTTGGCTACAGATTGCATCAAGTTTTTAATCTGCTGTAGATACTGAAAAAATTCATAGAACCAACAAACTAAGTTCTGAATACCTCTTTTGAAAAGGCTTAAAGCCCTCCTTTCTGATCAAAAATCTAGCCGGAAAATTGTTTGCCTCTCAAACTCCACAACAGCAAATTACATGAACTGGCCACATTAGGGATAACTCCATATGATATTATATATGGGCCAGAAAAATTTGTGTATATATCTTTCCCAATAAAACACTGTACTGTTGGGACCCTGGCCATAGACCCTCAAGTGGAGGGTCTGTGATTTATTTAGCCAAGTATTACCATACAGTATACTGTACAATAGGCTAGCAATTCTTGATTATGCAATAGTTACATTCATAAAATTACTTAAGTATAATGGTGCCATTTATTGGTTCTGACTTATGCATTATTCATAAAGTTCATCGACCTTTGCCTCCAGCAACCTTTTGATTGGTTTGCCAGAGGTCATCAGACAAAAAGTTACATACACTTGGTAATGAGGTGAGAAATCCTACAGAACAATAAATTTCCCATAAGTCATCTTGCTTTGCTAAAAGGGATACTGTAGAAGGATGAACTATTCACTTGGATTTAACTTACTATTTTTGCTGATTTATGAAATCTGTCAGTTTTAAATCCCATTGAAAATGCTTAAGAACGGTAGATACTTTGGGTTTATTTGTGACTTTGTTTAATTTAACCCTTTCAGCCCCAGTTCCCTGTGTACAGGTCCAACTTTACCATAGAAAACAATGGATTTTGGACAAACCATGGTGGTGAAAGGGTTAAATCCCACTGAAAATATCTCAAACATCAAATAGAGCAATCAAATTCCACTGAAACTTGATCCTAAAAATTATAGTATATAAGTTCCACTGATTTTGACATTACAAAAGTGCCTTAAATAAATATCATGGATATACTTAGGAAGAGTAGAATGTCAAAGACCTGATAACAAGAGAAATTTGATTGTAAAGGAATGTTAAATTCTGAAATGCTCAGGATTTACAGTTGTGATCGCTACATTTGTGCTAAGTTAAAATGATTAGAGTGATGGTAATTATTTTTCAGGAGAGATGAATGCAAAATGGTGTCTATGTTTGCAAACTGATGCAGCTGATTTTCCTGTTAGCATGCAAACTTTTCTCAATGGCTGTTACAAAACTGCTTGACACCTTCCCATACTTGCTGTATCCTCACAACAACAATTATCATTTTCCAGCTCATTAAAATGTTTAATGAGAATAAAATTCAGCCTAAAGCCAGGTTCTCAAATTACTAAATGAGTCTTTCCACAGTAAAGTGCAACATTTGACATTCCCAAATTTGGAGCTCTAGCTTTTTCAATGATAACAGCATTCACACAGAATGATATTATTTTTAGTAAGTACTACATATGAACATATATAAAAAATAATATTAAAGCTGTATGTCCAGCTCAACAAAAATTATAGATTTTTATCTTTGTAAATATGGCCTCTATTTGCTCACCATTTTGTGACATTTTGTACCCCTGTTACATTAGGAAGGGATATTTACAATATTGATACTATTTGAATTGATTTCAAATGCAAAGTAGTAATGTATTATAAGCAATTACGAACTAAATTTATTCTTGGAAAAAAAAAACACTAGGGAAAGGGCCAAATATTATGCCAAAAAATATTGGCAACGCGTGTAACTATGTCTGTCCAACTCTATGCGAATTGATAATATGAGAACAATAAATATAGTGAAGGCTGTAAGCTGCAACAAACCACTCATACATTTGACTAACAATGAAATCTTCCACTATGTATCATTCTTTATTCTGTCTTTATTGAAGCTTGGGTTCTCTTGCAGTTAAAAATATTTCTGGAAGGCGTCTGTCCACATGTTACACGCGTTACCTCATTTCCAAAATCAAGATTAAAAAAAAAATTCTTTTGGTATACATTGCTGAAATGTTGTCATTTGAGGGTGCCCTAAATTTCATGTATTATGGCGCAATTGAATATAAACCAATGGCCACCATTACTGAGAGCACCTGAATGGCAGGATGTCTATCCTCCTTGTTACAAGCGTTACCGGTGTTACGTGCGTGGAAGTAATTGTAGTTTAATTAAATACTGGATAGAATATTAATGTTAATTTGTTTTTCAGTGTGACAATTCTGTCTGTATCAGAAAGTTACTGAAAGCTTTCTTTACAACTACGGTATTGATGCACCTCAGATGCCCATATCGTTTATGAAAATATTGGACAGAACTGATGATGTCTGTCCAATGTTACATACGTTATCCCATAGACAATACAGGGGTCTTCCCTCTGTTGTCTATATGATTATCCACAGAGCCAATTTATGACAATTCACTTCATAATTCTGAGGTATTTAACTTCGTCATGACATATACATATACAAATCAATCAAGTACATTCATTCAGATTGGAAAACACACAATTTGTGTATAAAGCCAATCCAGTGTCTGTCCATGTTACATACGTTGCTAGTGGCCATAACATTGCATCAGATATCCTCCTCTTCTGATAATATTTAAGATTAAAATATCTTCTGAAGTGTGTTTCTAGTTCTTGTAGACTAATGGGTTTCTTTCAAACTTGGCACAGGGATGATAATGGCATACATGTGATCAAATACAATACAATGTCATGTCTGTCCATGTTACACGCGTTACTGTTGCCGCGACAATTTGCCCTCTTCCTTAAACAAAGAAATTATTTATCTTAAAAAAAATATTTTTAGATGACACACCTGTAGTACTGTCCACCCACTCAACTTTTAGATTCAGATTAATGAATTTAATTTTTGACCTTATTGTCACAAAGTGGTTGCACTTTACTGTGGAATGACTCAAATGCATCCCACAATTCATTTGCCCCTGTGTTGTAATCATATTCATTACTTGCAGTTTCAAATGGTCAATAGAAATCAGTGGGAAATAATAGAAAGAATTCTGCAGGTTTTCATCTTTCTCATCAGTGGCTTCATTGAAATGGAGCTTTCTCAGCTGTTAGGAAGGTCACATGTCCTGTACCTGTGCGTGTCCCAGTATTTGGTACATGTAGATAGGTGCTGAAGTCACAAAGAGTATTGCTATAACCCAAAGCTTCCTCTATGTAGCTGTTTGCCTGTTGTGAAAGACCACTGTAGATTTGATACAAACTATTAGAACTACAGATTTGTGGTACAGCATTGCTAGAACTGTAGATTTGTGGTACAACACCATCCTAGAACTGTCATTCTCGCTTGCCAGAGCAATGATTTCCGCTCCGCTGACAACGCAAAAATCGGACGGGTAGCGCTGAGCTGTTGCCGTAAAGAGGCGCGTGGTTTACAACGATGAGAACTGTAGATTTTTAGAATTGTAGATGTATGGTACAAGACCACGAGAGCTATAGTGGTAAAAAGCACCATTAAAACTGAAAATGTGTGGTACAACACCATTAGATATAGATTTACCGTGAGCAAAATTAAGCCTTCCATCATTGGTATTATGTTAAATGTTAAATGCAGGCTATTGTATCACAGGTTTATCAGCAATAGCTGTTGTCTCCATATCAAATAAATATTAAAATAATATGATGTTTTACCAATTTACGACATGTATACAAGTACATCATGTATTGTAGGCCAACCATCTAAAGTTCAGTGTACATTACAATACATGTAATTCCTCTGGAGTCCATACTTAACCCTTTGAGTGCCTAAGCCAATTTTTGTTACCTTTAAAAAATACACTCCAGTCAATTTTTTTCAAATTTTTGTCACAATTTTGATAAAACTGTAGCAAATGAAATTTGATGTCATTTGGTCCAAAATTATCAAAAATTACTGGAAAATTCATAAAAATTGGTAAAATTGTTGCACTAAAATTTTGGTGGGAGCATCACAGCACTCAAAGGGTTAATCTGCTGAAATTGAATTAGATCTACTCCCTAAAATTTTGAAAAGTAAAATAACTGCAATCACTGTTACTTTTTTATCATCCCCTCCAAACTCAAATTATGATTATTTCATACCATCTCTTTGACAGCATCCCTCCCACAGAATAATAATTGCTTAAACATTATTTCTGTTCGATAGCATGGGCTGTATTTACATAAGTCAGATATTAATATGTTCATTTACTGTAAGAATTAATATTGTTATGTAAGGATTGATCGATTGACAACGTGGAAAAGTACAAATTGATTTGTAGAGATTGTATTTGTACATCAATTAATAGTTGGTGTGACCTTCGTACGACCTTTTACTGTCAGTGAGTCTAGCCTCCAGTGTTTCAATCCCTCTGTTACAGAACTACTTGTAGAGTGGTCAATGCATTCTCTAATTATTTGTTGCATAAATATTCTTTCTGGGGGATCCGATTGCAAACTTAAATTTCATGTCTTTCACTCATAATTGTTCACGACTCAATTGTTCAAGCAAAGTTGCCCTTAGTAATAAAGTGACGCAGCTATGGGACAAAAGACCGGTTCCAGATTGTGTACTCATTTTGCTTTCTATTCATTCTAGCTTTTGGAAACACAGTATAGGGTTTTTAATATTTTAATGTAGTTTTTTAATTTATATTTTTATTGTATGGATCATCAACCCGAAATAAAGGATAATAATAATGATAATAATAATAATAGCAAAACACTTTACATCAGCAGTGGATCATATGATGTTGTTTAGATCCAAGCAGTTGATTGTTATACTTATACACAGAGAAGTAAAAGCAAAACTAAAGCTGTAGCATGTGTGCATGAAATAGCATTCACTGAGATCCTTTGACTCAAAAATCAGTTCAGTAATCAGTGTTTGTAATATGGTATATTCAGCCAAGTTTTATCATAATTAATTACATGTGCTCTCTGGCAGGTTGGTAAAAAAAAATTATCAGCATTCACAGTCATTAGCAAATTAACAAATGCATGCCAAACTTTTCACAGAATTTAAGCCTATTAGTATTTTTGAACCTGAACAGCTGTTGATTACTCAAACTCTGCTAAAATATTATTATACATGCAATATCCAAAAGTACAATCGTAACTATCAGTATTGTATATATTATCAATCCAATATTTGCAGTTACAATTGCATCTACCAGTATCATTGATTTCAAATATTACAATTGGACTAAATTAACCAAAGAGTAAATTGATTTGGACTTGTAGTACAGCTTTGTGTTGGCCAAGATTAAAGTTTACCTCAACTGTTAAGGTAGATTGTCCTTAAACCCTTGAAAAGGCCCAGGATCAGGATTAACTATGGTGTTAAGAAGATTATGAGGTGCTTCTCTCCTTTGTTCTCCTTTGAAATTGCAATCGTTACATAAATGTGTTGCTAGGATTATTGGATTAAGTCCGCACCGGGCTTTAAGTGAAACTCTTCAGACTGAAGTGCAAATGTTTCCAAAGTAAGGAAAGGGATGTGGTGTAAATGGTGACCAGAAATAGACATGCAGTGTACTGATATGTGATGAAATCATTCTGCATGGGAAAGATATGTGTCCATTGAAATCTCTGTCAAAATGTCATGCTTTCTGGTCCCTGCATGACGAACTAAAGATAAACCTAATGAGCAGTTTGTAAAGTTATCACAGATCAGTCTGTGTAAGGCAAATTGAAGCTTGAGACTTTAATAAATGTGTACATGTAGCTGCTGTCTGCTGCTGATAAAATTGTCATGATGTGTGTGGGAGTGTGACATGCCAACATGTTTCTGATATCATGGAAATTCATGACATGATATGTAATACTTCCATCGGTGATCATGACAATTGATTGGTGCAACATTGCTATCATGTAGTATTCAGTGAAATGTACATCACTATAAATTATTGACCTTTACAGCAAAACTGTGAATGTTTTTGGTGAGTGATTGTGAATATATTTTTGACAATTTTCGTCTAGATAATTGTGGCACATGGACCATGTGATAGGTTTTTTATAAGCCTCAAAGGCCTTGCTTGCCGACTACATGTACATGTATGCTAAGCAGTCTCTGTGGAACTTAAACTGTTCACTGAAATGTGGCTTGAAAACGTCAAGCAAATAATGAACATGTTAATATTTGCATGTTTATACATGTAATGTTCTGAAATATGCAAATTATTGTATGTAGATATGCATATATTAAAGTTTTGAAATATTTTATATATTGCATGTGTGATAGAGTTTATACTATGTTTTGGAGGTAAAATAAATTAATTAAGTTCATACACTAAGATCAATTTGAAATTGATTTAGATCAGTCTGCATCATGTTGAAATAAATAAGAGCCCCAGTATCTCTAACTTTTACAATATTTTCATGATTTTATTTCTGATCTGATGTTCTATCATGTGTTCATACTAATAACAAGATGTTTGATGTTACGCTTATACTAGGCTAAATTTGAAGGCACATGTACAAATAATATCTTGAATTGAACCCATGAATATGACCTCAAATGTACGGCTTTAATGCCTTCTCAGTGAAGTAACATAAAAAAAGCTGTGTAATAAACTGACTTCTCTAGATCTGACTTCACCAACCATCATTGCAATGTATGATGTTAGCAATAATTAACTTATTAAAGTAATTTTACTCTCCAAAAATACAGTAATTTACTCACATTTGATACAATTCTTTTCAACATTTTAAGACTACATAAAAGTGGAAGTATATACATTTCTACGTTTGTACAATATTTTAACACCATTGATGTAAATCTGAAAGTTCCAGTTGAAGTTTAAATCTTCCTGTCTGAATAATCATGCATAGTAACATAAATCTTCTAACTTCTAATTGTTCATATCTTTGTAGACAATTGTAACCATGCATGGCTCAATCTGATAAAAATCATATGTAGAGATGATTTCTGCCTTTTTTCTCTGTTGTTCTGGTGAGCTGATAGTTGAAGTAACAGCAACAATAAGGACAGCATCGACCAAATAAAAGTGAAAACCTTGTCATCTCTACTTCTGATTTTACAGCAGTGATTTAAAGTCATCTAGGATACATACAAGAGCTATCAGTAGCCAGCCACAAAAAGCCAGCCAATTTTCACATTTATTATCTTATAGTGGTAATGAAAAAATTTACGCAAAAACTGAAAAGTACATTACAAGTAAATTTTTACTGAAGTAAAACTGCCCATCCATACCTATGACAAATGCGATCTGTATGGGCTTTATGGGTGATATGCAAATATCCTTTCAATTCTGTCCAATCAACACCACCAACCTCATAGTGATATTAAATAATGCACTGTCTAAACCCAAGCAGCAGCCAGGTTGTTGTTTTGAGTTTTATTCTTTGGTCTTTGTAAGCAACACTTTTCTCATATTCAGTCCTTGGAGACAGCAGATAAGAAACTAATATTGTCAGCGAGCTAACCCTCGTGTGATAGAATACATACAATCTCCAGAACCAATCTTTTACTGTCTCCCTGTATACCAGGATATATACAGATCATAAAGTATTTTTATTATAATGTTATTCAAGAATGGCTGACAGTGCAACAAGTTTTATCAATAATTTTCTGACCCCAATACAAGTAAAGCCACTTTACTCCTGCAGGAGCAAACAAGTACCTAACAACAATTTTATGTCTTCACCAATTTTATGTCTATTATTAGCAAAAAACTGTTTTAGTGTACTACGGTATATGACATTTCATTATCAAATTCCCATAGTCACAATACTTAGGTCAGTTAGCTTGTATGAGTATGTATATATACTGAACACTTTAAAAGTTGGATCTTTCAGGTCTTTGCCCAGAAGGAAATTCTTTATTCTTACAATGAAAGTTTTAATTGTTGATATTTGTGATGTGGATTAGCCTCATGTTACAAACATTCATCATCTCTCAGCTTGTAAAATAAAAAAATTGATGTGTAAATTTGAGATGGGTTCTTTGTTGAGTGTTTACGACTCACAGTAATGTGGAATTTTGTTGTGGCGTGGTACCATTGTTTGAAATTACAAAAGCGCTTAGCCTCTGTTAGGTTGTTATATATAAATTCTCACAATCATTGAGCCCATTGTGCAAACCATTCTATTTTGTATTTGTCGCTGACATTTTGACCCTATCATCTCGGCTGGTACTCCTTGAGGCAAAACACTGGAGTACAAATGTGACCCATTGGCAAGGTCATCCCGAGAGTACAATAAGGTCATTGACCTAAGCATAGATTGTCAATCTAAATCATTTCACAGAATTACAGGAAAGAGTTTTAGATCACAGAAATTCAGGAATGCAAAGTCACTGAATCACACCATGAACAAGCCAGTTTGATTTTTATGAAATTCAACAGGAGCAACAAAACAAGAACATTTGTGACTGGAGGTATTTAATGTGTGTACGTCATGAGGGTAATCTATTGAGCATTTCCACTGTGAACTAGTATTGAATGGTTTTATAAGGTATTTATTGAGTCTTTTCAACAACAAATGAACAGGTTGTTGGCATCAAGTATAGCCATTTCCTTCACTTAGTGTAGTTAACCAGCTCAGGATCAACTGTAGATAATAATGGTGTTGAAGCCAATAGTGATTAATATTGACTTACATGTACATATGGCTAATTAGGTTCTTAGTCAGCCACTGAACATCAATGCTTGCCGTCAATTATCAGCTGTGGTACTGAGAGTACAATTCACAGAATATGTACTAGTATGAGAACTGTCAGTGTCAGTAAGTGGCCTTTATACTGTAAAATGTCTATGTTCTATCACAATCTGCTGAGAATTGGCTGGAAAGATGGAATGTTTCTTCCTTTGCATCTTCTTCACCATCCTCATCTCAACATCTTGTTTTCATCAGATTTGTTGTTTTTAATAGCAGATGTACAGAACATACTAAAATAAAGTTTATGTGATCATTCTGTTTTTTCTACTCTGTCATTTTCTCTGTACTTTCAGAAATTCTCTGAATGAAGGCTAATAATTATTTTTTCTAATTTTCAGATCAAATGAGAACTGAGTGATACTATAGTGACAGAAACAAAAGTCAACAAAGGTGTCGGGAGAGGTAGTTGTCCATGCATACAGACAGATACCATCTCACAGGCTATGCAGACAACCTAGAATACACCAGCCATTGATAGATTTAAAAACCTGTGTCTGTAGAAATCATAAAGTGTAGATGTCAAGTCTTGATGCTGGTACCACTGTAGATAAAAGTAAATTAGTTTCATATGGTGCTGTGAATGGTGCCGAGTTCTCTGGTATTGCCATGGAGCCTCACAAGGAAGATGATCTGAAGGAAATGGACTCATATCCCGGCAAAGATGCTGTGGAAAGAGAAGCGTTGGATGGCAGTTTACATCAAGAATCGGAAGAAGAAGATCACCAATGTGGATGGGGGAGTTGGAAACCAGCTTGCGTACAGGTCTGCAACAACGCCAAAGGAGTGCTTGTGTTTCTCAGCATCCTTGCCATCACCCAGGGCATGGTTGTCAACGGATTTGTGAATGTTGTCATCACAAGTCTTGAACGTAGATTCAGCCTTCCTAGTGTGAACACTGGACTGATCGCAAGCAGCTATGACATCGCCGTAGTCGTCTTACTTATCTTTGTGACGTATTATGGCGGTCAGGGTAACAAACCAAAATGGTTGGGTATCGGTGCATTCATCATGGGACTGGGATCATTTGTTTTTATGATGCCACATTTCACCACCGGACTCTACGAATTTGAATCAGATATCATCGATGTCTGTAATCAAAACCGGACTATCCAAGAATGTGAAGATGAAAGTGGATTGTCAGCGTATTTGGGGGTGTTTATCCTTGGACAATTGCTGCATGGTGTAGGAGCGACTCCACTGTATACTCTAGGTGTCACTTACCTCGATGAAAATGTTTCCGTCAAAATGGCATCTGTGTACATAGGTAAGGTCTACATGTCAACTTTACGTATGGACACAGCGTTATTTGCAAATGTGCCTATACCGGTACATTTGTGTACCAGTGTTTTTGTTAAAGTTCGGGAAGCCAGCTACCATTTGAACTGTCTGTTGTTTCATAATATGATTACATTGATATACTGAGGAGAACCTAGGTACATTGTAACAGGATTGGGGAACCCCTGTAAAATTTACCTGAGTACTGCCCTCAACCAAAACACTGTTCCAATTCTCCAAGTGATACATTTATGAACATTTGTCAATTAAACTTCAGTATGAACCTCAGGGGTTGCAATCATAAAATTGTACTCACCTTTACAAACGAATGACATCTTTTTCATCCAGCAAGAAATGTGGAATCACTATTTCTGTCCTGTAATCACATTTGTAAGGAGGGTATATGTTGACTCTCTATCCAAATCATTTTATTTATTTAATTTTGTTTATGATCTCTCCAAAACATTTTCAAACTTCAGTATTCCATATTTTTCTTCAGGTATTTTCTACAGTACCTCACTTGTGGGTCCAGCCATGGGTTATCTTTTGGGAGGTCAATTTCTCAACATTTACACCGATATTGGACAAATGGATACTTCGAGGTGAGTTAACATTACAGCAGTTGTACCTAAACAGTATTTCAAATGAAAAAGAATATGTACATATCATATATGCATACATGTATGCATAAACAAGAACTATTAAAATGTACAGTAACTGCTGTATAGGTTAAGGTAGAATGCGCCACTGGACTGATATTCAGATTCTCAAATTTGTACAATTCTTTGCTGATCTACCAATTTTAGGGGCTCATTTTAAAGCTCTTGGGCCTCATTTTAATACTCTTGGAGAAAAAAAAATGTTCAACATCTTAGTTAAGAACATTTTATGTTACCCTTTATAGTAAACACTGGCAGGCATTTTATATTTCCAATATCAGTCAGTGTTAGGTACTTTGTTTCTCCAGTACCAAACTTTGTTGGGTGGCCCCAGATTTTTATTCTTGATTTGGTAAGAGTATGGATGAAATGCATTGAGGAAAGTTTGAACAAAATTTTGAAGTCATTCACTTTTGAGGTGCATATTTTTATTAATATTTTCACTCACAAGACTCTAGACACATACTATTCTATATTATGTAATATTTTCGATTCCCTCCACAAAATACTAATTTATTGGCTATTGATGTTTCAGTGAATATGGTTCTACTATTAGAAACACATTGACAGTAACTTTCAGCCATAATGTACTTGTATATATTATTGCCTGAATACATGGGTTTAGGTGCCCGAGAGCAGATGACAATTTGCCCGACGCCAGGAGGGCAAATTGTCTCCTGCTGCGAGGGCACATAACTGTCCAATGTATTCAGGCAATAATATTTTTATTACATGCCTCTTCACAGTTAATGCTATATGACATTAGTTACAAGCAGGCATTTTCAAACAATTTTACCATTATCGACCAGCACCAAACAGATTTTAACGAAAGTCAAAATAGCAGTGCGTGCATGGATATTTTACATCTAGCGTTAAGCGTCTATTTTGACGTCGAAAACATCGAAAGGCTTCACTGGCCCGGGTAACCATGGAAACCAGTCAGTACATAGTTCCCGGCCCGCTAACATCCCGGATGTTCCTATTCAAATTAATGCACTGATTTGCATTCACCTCGAGGCATGTAATAAAACATGTAAATTCCCAGTTCACGCAATAACCATACCAAAGAAATTAGGAGCATACCATCATCTTAACACCGATATTAAAACACATTATCAAGAAAAGCTACCAGTAACGTTGGTTTTGTTAGAACTGTTGAAAACTGGCAAAATTTGAAGTCATCAGAGCTGATCATGAGCTAAACTATACATATATTTTGCTTGAGAGATATCTTATTTTCAACTTTTCTGAAGTGAAAAAACCCAGGAATTTGCCTCCAAATATATTCATAGTAAAACCTGCTGTATATCACAGTATACTGACTCCAGAATTAGTGTACTAGAGAAGTGAATTTTACAGGATTGGATGTTAACACATGGCGTATCAGATTCTGTACCAGATGTTGTATGATAGCTTTAATATGGATGAATGCCTTTTAACACGTAGGTGTCTACGTGTACATCTGACATTTTAAATGTTTTCAATATTTTCAAAGTGGACTTTGTCAAACAAATGGTTGTCTTTCATAATTTGAATGACTGTTTTCATCAAACATTTTCTGTTCACTTTGATTTCAATTGTTACTAGTCAAGAGTACAATGCAAGCTATTGATGCCATCTTTTAAATACCCGTCTCTTGCTTTGGTACAAAATGTAGTGTATAGCAGGCAACATCATAGGACAGAAAACATGTTTTATGGAAAAACACTGAGTTTACTATTCCTTACTTGCTGTACTAAATCAGGTATCAACTATCATCAATGTATGTCAGCTAGTACCCTTTTTTCTGAGTCATGCAGCATGCTTACAAGCTCAGACTCAAAATATCCAGAAAAATCTTTGTCAAAGTGACGATAGCCTTGTATCAGTTTTGAAAATAGTTTCTCTCCTTAATTCATGGCACTCACAAGAGTGAAGAAATATACATCTCTTTACAATTATCATGTCAATTAATTTAAGGTTTCTTTAGTTTTCCACTAAGATGGCACTTATCAGCTCAGTTGGCATTAATACTCATGATTACTGTCCAGTGCATTCTACAAGTCAGTACTTGAAGACATCACCAGCACAAAGTTTGGCTTCCATTGAAAACCAATCTAGTATGCCATTATCTTTACTTCCATAGCAGTGAAAGCAGTGTATTTTATCGGTGAAAAGGAAAGAGCAATTGATTCAGTGGAGAGAATATTTATTGCACATTTGACATGAGTGCACAATTGTAATCCTTATAATGGTTTCACTGTCTCCTGATCTTGGTTACAGTTTAGATATCAGTGTTGACAGTCCGCTGTGGGTTGGTGCCTGGTGGATTGGTTTCATCTTAGCTGGTGTCTTGGCCTGGGCTACATGCCTTCCTCTGCTTGGTTATCCAAAACAACTACCAGGTAAGAAATAAGTTGGATTGCTTCCTGTCAATGTTAGAAGAAATTTAAAATAAATAAACTTTTCATCACACAAAAGAAAGACTTTAATAATTATGAAGTACAATATGTCATTCAACAAAGTATCGAAACAGAACTAGTCAATGTATTGAAACTTGTTGCTCAGAAAACGTAACAATAGTTCCATTAGCTGAAACTTTTGACATGTTTTCCAGTATTTTTTTGTTTGTTTGTAAAACAAAGTTTTATTTTCTAATCTCAGTATCGTGTGGAATACCAAGTGTCAAACTTCATGTGTTCCACATCATTGCGTACAAGAGAATTCTAATCTTGACTAGAAATCATGCATCAATAGTAACATTGCATAGTGCAGACATTGCATTGTTTTATAGGCTAACTACTTAGGGAGAAGAAGAGTGTGTAATTGTTTCTGGAACAAAAATAACAAAATATTATCTGAAATAACAGCTTTTGTCCAGTTAAATGTATAAATACCTTTTCTGAAACCTATTCTGTACTTGCTCCAACTGAGAGTTATTAGAGTTCAAGTTCAGTTTTCAATGCAGTCATATCAAGCCACAGTAAAAATGTTACAGAGGTTTCCTGACCTTTTACCGTTGATCTCTGACCCTGGCAAAAAATATCGCACTCATTGACAAAATTATCGTAGAGAATATCGATGTGTTGTGTCTACATTCAACTATCATATCACACATGTACTTTAGTTGCTGCAAATTGACATCCAGCCAAATCCTTCTATCTACTTTACAGGTTCCGATAAAATCCAGCGTGAATCCGAAACTCAAAAGGAAGTGACAGCCGTGCCTCTCAGCCAGGTTTTGGTACAAAGCTGCGTGACCTGCCTGTAGCCTTTTGATTTTGATGCGCAATGTACCCTTCATGTTCCTGAACTTAGCAGGGGCCACAGAAGCGTTTGTGGTTACTGGATTTTCAACATTTGGTCCAAAGTTTGTGGAGTCCCAGTTTAGTGAATCGTCATCTTGGGCGGCAACACTTGTTGGTAAGAATATAGAAAACCTCACTACATATTGAAACCAGAATAACTGAAAGTATTTGACGTTTTGGCAGTTTCTTGGTCTACTTTCCTAAGTTCAATTATGTCAAAATATCATGTAATTGGTTTCTGGACAAAGCCTGTTTATGTGCTACCTGCATTGCTGTTGTTCAAAATGCTATTTCTGTCCAATTCTGAGTTTATCATCAACAATAACAGCCCACATCATGCATGTACTGGCAGTGTCCGCAACCCAATAATTAATTGGTATCGGAATATACGCTTGGGAAGAGATAAAAATATTCTTGATGCACTGAACAACAAATAGTTTACTATAACACTTTGTAACAGTTACAGTTGCTTAGGCTCTTATATGGACGTCTGTCTTGGTGTTACGGGAATGGCAAGGCCTTGCTTTAAGATTAGGAAGAATTATAGTTGAACAGTTGAAAGTAAAGATAAAACAATCACATACCACTGAAACAGTTATGTAACACACTGACTTTCTACCTCCTTACATTGATGAATAAATGTGTATTTGCTGCATTGTTATGATCTTTAATTAAAATAAAGGTTGTAAAAGAGGAATTGTTACCTTATTCATGATGCAAAGTTGAAATGCAGTGAAAGATTACAGGGGCTATTCAGTATTATAACACACCTCATCTGTCTGTGTTCTAATTCGCCAATTGATAGTCACGTGGGATGCGTTCTTTTTGTGCTGATCCACGTAAACGATGTCATCAGGCATCATTTGTTGGAACTGTTGTCTGCCAGGCATCAGTTTCGAAAAATGTTGCCCGCTGACGTCAAAAAACATTGGCGCATGCGCGAAATGGAATGTAAACAAAGATGTCGTCTGCGGCCCAGCGAAGGGATAGTGAGGTATGTAAGGGTAGCTCAAACCCCCAACTGGGACCGCCAACTGGGACTCCCAGTTGGCTTAAAATGCACTCTGGGACCGGTCCCAGTTCACTTCTGGGACCGGTCCCAGAAGCGAACTGGGACCGGTCCCAGTTGGCCTCTAGGACTGGTCCCAGAAGCGAACTGGGACCAGTCCCAGAAGCGTACTTGCTCGACGTAACTGGGACCATTATGATTGCGGGGAAACACACTTGTATCAAATGAACTGTACCATGGCGGTAAGGTACCTCCATGCTGTAATGACGAAACCATAATATTAATGGGAAAGAAGTTTCCCATCCCACTATATGCCTTTTGTAGCAATTGTATGCACTTGTTTTATTCATATTCTCTGTACTGTTGTGAAAATTATGTATGTTTTTTGTGTGGGAAAGCTAACATCTCCCAGTTTCATTCAAGGACAGTCAGGTCTCATTTCAATTCTGGGACTCGTAGCTCCATAGAGCTATGACAGACATACAGACTGAAATAGAAAACACTGAGACAGCATATACTACATATAGCTACTAGCTGTCAATGAAGTTTTGAAGCAGTGCATGTTGTTGACTTGTATATTCAAAACCCTTGTCTTAAAATGTAATGGGACTATTATCACCTCATTGATGTCTATTTTTTCCTCGCATAACAATGAAATGATTCTGCTGTAACAGCACATGCATGCACTAATGGTTGCCCCTCTCCTATTTGTGTCTATCTGTTCAGAAATATAACTAGGTCCAAATTAAGATATCAGTCATATACTGCAAGTGAATTGCAATTCTATTAAAACACAGCGGGTTTTCATTAAAGGTTTTGCTTGCTGTTTTTAATGTAATGAAAGCCTTGATGAGTTAATTGCTAGTCTTGCAAGGTATTTTCATCTCCTTTTTCATCTGATTCAGTACACAGTCTCTCTATCAACGTGATCCGTGCAGTAAGATTTCAACACACACCACAGGCGACCCAATAGGTTCTGAGTTTTTCACACTGTTTTCTCTATCATTTTCTCTTCTTTCTTCATGCTCTGAATGATCGGAATAAATAAAATAAATGTTTATATAACCTAACCTAGCCTCTGTGACTCTTTATTTATTTTACACTCCATTACAAGGACGTATATCTCTCATACACACATGCTGTAATTAATTAGTCAACACAACTAATTATGCTAATCCGTGGACTTATCAGGGGTTGGTCAACATCGGAAAGATAGTGATGTTAATGAAAAAGGAGAAGGTATGAAGATCTAGGGAAACATGTCTCGAGGACGTCCGTAAACCTAGTGGACGCTTATATATTCATGATATGCGCAAACAAACACTGCTCATTATTCAAAAATAAACGGGAAGTTAGATCGAAAGGAACGCTGGAAACGCGCATGCTTTTCGTTGCCAAGCGCCAAATTCTAACATAACTAAGCAGACATGGTCCTGCTCCGTGTAACAAATGCCACCCAGAAAGTATCGACCGACCAAGCAGAAAAAGGTTGCCGGAGTTGCCGTTTCATGGGTTTTTCAACAAAATTATATAGATGTACGCTTCACGTCGTCGTTTTCTGCGAGTGTATATACCCATGGATCTATTTTTTACATCCATGTATATACCGAGTATAATTTACAAACCGCGTCGTGATTCAAGGCACAATGGTGACACATTAGCAGGAGCACACACTGGAGAATTTTGGCCAGCACTGTGAATTTTTTTAAACCAGTCACCTTCATTTCTCTGCACTCGCTATTAACTCCATGTCTACGGCTAACATATCGTTATTTTCTGTCTCAAAGTACGTAGCAGCAATAGGCCTTTGACGTTAAAGTCGGTTGTTTTCTGGTATACGGTAGCAACCAAGCTCATGACTAGAATGACTGTACGGCGTCAAAGAGTCGCCGGTTTCTTTTTTCGCATAATAAAAGAGAGTTGGTCGCTACATGGAGCTAGTTTCTAGCTCCATGGTCGCTACTAGTCTAAGGAATTCATCGATTTTCAATCGTGCCTTATGCTGTTAGCAAAATTCCCGAAAGAAGCGGCGCACGGGCTATAAAACTTCGTTTGTACTGTTAGGCTAGCTTTGGGTCCATAGCTGTGGTGTTTTCGGACGGGATTTCTGCCTTTTACGGCTGGTTTTCACTTTAACGTCACCACCACAGCCATGGGAACGTCCATGTTCTGCCCGACAGCACGCTTGTCGCAACTTTGTTTGTCGATATTTCGAAAATTTTCCAACCAAATTGCCAACACTCATCGACAACATGGTTATTAGGGGCCTACCACTACCAGAAATCCGCTCAAAAATCACCAAACTATCGCAGTTTTTCCAGCTTTTTTCGACATGACTACTCGCAGACTGTTCTTTATCTGGCGTACAAGCGATTGACGAGGCTCAGAGCAGCCCGTCACAAAGTCACGTCAGCGTGACCTCGCAACATCGAAACACAAACTGACATCACCGATGATGTCGGCCACTACGTTAAGAAGCCTGTGAGAATTTTTACCAGCACTGTGAATTTTTTAAACCAGTCACCGTCATTTCTATTCACTCGCTATTATCTCCATGTCTGCCGGTAACATATCGTTATGGAGAAGTTTAGTTACACGTAATAACGTTCCATCATCAGCTGATCAGTGATACCCATACGTCGCGTACGTGTAGAACATATACGTTCGGAACGGCAAACAACACCTCTACACATACAAAATGTAGTCATAATTACGTGTAGTATTTTTTAGATTATTCTTGATGATTTCCGCGAATTTAGACAAGAAACCTTGTAAACTATCATGGAAAACATCTTTGATATCATAATATTTCGTAGAGTTTGCACCAGCGCAAGAAGTACTTGCTATATGATTTCCTTACATGAACGAAATGTTGTTGTCTCATTCCACTTGTTATCTGACGCCGCCCCAAAGAGTTCTCCAAACCATATAAAAACTGTATCAAAGAAAATCGGCTGATTTAATTCGAGGATACGAGCTAGAATATTCCTCATATAAAAATTAATGTTTCTTAAAACTTAAACGAATTTCCAATGTTTGTGAGAAAAAATACAGCAAAATTATCGAGAACGCACAGCTAAACTGAAGGCAGACCACCGTCCGTACACCCACGGACGCGTGGACGGCGGGCAGATAAAACCTTAGCAACACCACCCGATTGAGAGAACCACGCTTACCACACGAACTTTGACCCTAGTCAAAATCAGACTTGTCCCTGGGAAATATGTTTACAAGTTTGCCCACATATAAACAACGTAAAGGTCAAAGGTTTCAACTTCCGACTTCCTGCTTTACGGACGTCCTCATGCCATGAACTGCAGGCAAGGCACTGGCAGGGTTTGCACTGTTCGCGACCATTTAAACGTTTGAAATAAGAGTAGCTGGCTCTCCTCGGCCATCGAAATACATTGGCTGCAGTAGATTTTGGATAAATGGTCATGACTGGCCGCAATTTGGTAATTTCTGGACACATTTCAGGAGAGCTTCTTACCTTCCCGTTTTAGTAACCATTCCTATCTTTTGCGATGTTGACCAACCCGTAAAATCCCTGATAAGTCCACGGATTAGCATAATTAGTTGTGTTGACTAATTAATTACAGCATGTGTGTATGAGAGATATACGTCCTTGTAATGGAGTGTAAAATAAATAAAGAGTCACAGAGGCTAGGTTAGGTTATATAAACCATTTATTTTATTTATTCCGATCATTCAGAGCATGAAGAAAGAAGAGAAAATGATAGAGAAAACAGTGTGAAAAACTCAGAACCTATTGGGTCGCCTGTGCACACACCATAGCACAGGACTAATTACTAGTTCTAAGAATGAGTACATCGCAGTAAGGCCAAAGTAATCAAATTCTTTGTTTAGCGCGCCCACTCAAATGTTTCGAAACATGAGCGGGAAGGCAGTACTAAAACACATACAAGAAAATCAAAACACACCTTATATTTTCTTGATTATTTCCATGTAACAACATAAGAATTAAATTACTTTGGCCTTTAATAGTTGGGATCTATTAAATGTCGCGTATACCTACAATTATGGCAGAGTAAAAAGATGAAAACATTAACAGATTGTTAGTATTAAGTACCAGTAACTGGGTTTTTTCATAGTGGTCCCAGTTTACAAATTGGATGTGTCCCTGAAGTGTACTGGAACTGATCCTGGAGGCCAACTAGGACCGCGGCCGTGGTCCTAGAGTTAATTTTGAAGCCAACTGGGACTGGTCCTGGAAGCCAACTGGGACCGGTCCCAGAGGCCAACTGGGACCAGTCCCAGTTCGCTTCTGGGACCGGTCCCAGAAGCGAACTGGGACCGGTCCCAGAAGTGAACTGGGACCGGTCCCAGAAGTGAACTGGGACCGGTCCCAGAGTGCATTTTAAGCCAACTGGGAGTCCCAGTTGGCGGTCCCAGTTAGGGGTTTGAGCTACCCTTACATACCTGGGATAGTCGAGAATTTCGCTCGGTTTATCGTACTTTCTGAAGAAGAACTGAATGCTCTGGTTTCCAACAAGGACTCGAAACGAACGAAAACTATAATCAAAGGTGCATTGAACGTTTTGCAGAAGTATTGCGACCCTGTCGGGAAAAACTTTTTTTGCCGAACCACTTCAACATATTACATCATTCATGCGACAAGTTTTGTGTATAGTACGTTCTTATGCATGGCTACGGATGAGGTGTGTTATAAAACACATATTGACTGGCCATGCAGGCGACAGCATACGTCTTTAACCCCTCGGGCCTGTGAGTCACCCCAAAAACAGACTGTTTCCCTCGGCCTACGGCCTCGGGAAACAGTCTGTTTTGGGGGTGACTCACAGTCCCTCGGGGTACAGACGTATGCTGTTGCCCTCATGGCCAGTCAATATGTGCATACTGTTCCTCACACTATCATAGTCTTTGGTTCCTACAACTCAGGTTTGAGCAGTATGCCACCAGCAAACAGATCAGCTGTTGAGAGATAATGTGGCAAAACAGTTCAATACTATAATATTTAACATATCCTCTGAGTTGATTGTACATGGTATCATTAAAGTACTATTAAATATAACACATGTACTAAGCTTTACAGATGCAACTGTCCATTGTATGAAGGTGACCATTTCCACAATAAATCAGAGATTTCACTTGAAGTGATCAAGGTAAAATTCATCCAGCATTATTCTGGCATGCCAGAGACTCTCAACAATTCCATATTCATTCCAGGTTGGTTGTAGTTCCCGTGGTTTCCTAGGCACTCTTGGAGGTGGCATTCTTGTCAAGAAGTTCAACCTGAAGGTGAAGGGCATCATCAAATACTGCATCATTGCTGTGTTCATCTCATTTCTAAGCTGTGCTGCAGTCTTAGTGACTTGCAAAAATCCATCCTTTGCTGGGGTTACGGTGTCCTATTACAACCAGTGAGTATTATCATCAACATTGTAACTTACATCACTGAGTTCTCTAGCTTAGAGCATAGACCCTAGTTTTCTATGGCCTGTGCTTACAACACATTTTGACAATACTGGTTGTATTGTATTAACCCCATTATCTGATCACAATATCTGTAATATCATTATATCAGTGAGACTATGATGACAGCTGTTAGTTTTTATGTCACTTACAAAAACTTTGTATCATAATCATCATTGAATTTCACACTCAAGAATTGTTTTAGAAAGATTCAGATTATATCAGGTACTTACTTGTGACTGGGATATGTTTACATCTTAAATACAAGAGGCTTCAATGATCACTAAGGAGTTGAGCAAGAAACAGTTGATTTTAAGATCACAGTGATGCAAAATTTGTCAAACGTTATAGCCATAGGCTCTGTCCCTGCAAAGAGAGATGAGTGTAGCAGATCCAAATGTGAAGATAACAACAACAGGAAAAAGTTGTCAAAATTTTGAATAGCACAGATTAATATTTCCTATCAAGTAATCTTTTCATGTGAAGTACACACAGCTGGCTCTTGCATATTTATAGCAAGATTCAGTCAAAATTTCCATATTTCTATAGTGTTAGTTGTCAATAAACTTCCGTCACATTCCTTTAAAAATTTTAGAAGGGTATAGTTAGGTGTGTACCTGATTAAGAACACTGAAAATAATATGGCCTACGTAACATGTATATGACGTAGGAATTGTTTTCACTATGATCACTTTTGTTTTGTCTTCAGAACATTGGAGGGCACCAATGTGACCAGCCAATGCAATGTAAACTGTCACTGTTTATCCATGTATGATCCAGTGTGTGGAGCTGATAACATTATGTACTATTCATCCTGTCATGCAGGATGCACACAAAGAAATGATAATGGCGATACAAGAGTAAGTCTTTCCTTACTTCATCTAGTGGGATTTCCCCTCTTCTTCAATCATGTAAGGTCTTCTTATGTTTCCTGAATTCTCTGTTCAGTAAGGCACAGATTTACACTGGTTTGTTACAGTTTCCCATACATGCATGAATATCATTTGTACTTGTATTGAAAATGTAACCAGTATTATATATAAAGCTCAAAATGTAAATTAGTGCTAGAGAAAACGCAATAAATGACAAGATTTCTGTTGGTACATTTTGCAATGCCTCTTGGAAGTATACAAGTTTTTTCAGTTGGAATATGTTGTCTTTCTGTTTACTGTTTGAGGACCTCTCTGGCTTTGTCATCGTTTGAACTGGAGATGTGTTTCATCAAAGACTATGGGAGTTTCAGGAGAATTGTCTTGTTTCTTTCTACTGTTTGAGGGCGCTGTCTAGGTGACTTATTCTTATAGCTGGCAACATCACCTTGTGCTCTTTGCAGTAAAGGAACCTTCTGAATAACGTTGAATTATGAAACATATCATTCCATTGACTTCTCATGAAAGTAACATGAAAAAAGAACAAAAACATTTGCATTTTCTGCCAAACATTGTGTTCTAAACTGAGAATCAAATTGCTTATCGATCAAAGAAATCTTGTCTAAAAGATGTGACTTGTCGTGTAAGGCATTACATTCAATAAGAGACTTACAAATAAAACAGACCAACCCTCAAAGTTGCTTCATATTCTTAATTTTGTTTGAAAAATTTTAACAAACAGTTAAATTTCACTTGCAGGAGTACAGTCACTGTTCCTGCATTCCAGAAACTGATCAAGTATTTCCGAACTCTACCATGGCAACAGCCGGCAAATGTGCCAGCAATTGCAGTTTCTATGAACCTTTATTTCTGGTAGTGTTTTTCCTGGCAATAACATTCACATTCCTGGCTGGTGTACCAGCCCTGACAGCAACTCTCAGGTAGGTTATATGCCTTATGCACACATCACCAACTGACAGCTATTGATATTAGTTTGGAAAACTTAACATTTTGAAATCAGAATAACTCTGTGTGTTGTGAGAAGGTTGTCCTTACTATTTTGAAAGTCATAAAATTGCATAGCACGTCAGATGTGAATCTTAGTAAATCAAACAGAAAATGAATATTTACTTGCCTTTGTTAAAATTATCATCTACGGCTGTGATGTAGTTCTCGTAAACACGTTACCCCTTCTTGGTTAGTGATTGCTGAAGTGGTGTACAGTCTTATCTCTACAAGCAGGGTTATAGCATAGTTCTAATATCCAATCATCATGCATCTTACATCTTCAAGCACATGATGGGCAGGCTTCTGACAGCCAATGATAAAGTATCTTACAGTTGGCAGTATCAAATGTATTACTTTGCACATGCAAGCATAGACATTAGTAATTCTCTACTGTCTATGATGCAAACAATGTTTGCAAATTAATTTTGAAAATTGCATCTCTGTCTCTTCAAGTCTTATCAGCAATATTTGTGGGAAAATTTCCCCTCAAATTAACATCTACATGAATACATAGGATAATCATTCTTGGAATGATTTACATGCTGAAGTCAACCTTGTCGGTTTATCATATGTCCAATTTGAAAATACAAGTTATGGAAAAGTTAAACTTTCTGTAATGTGAGGTACTGTACATTGGATTAAGTCAGGGTATTTTCATTACAGGTGTGTTCCATTTTCACAGCGGTCATTTGCCCTTGGCCTTCAGTGGATTGTCATCAGGGTTCTTGGTAAGTCATACACAGTTGCAAACTCCATACACAATGTCTTGAATTTTTGCATTAGGTGTGGATAACACTCAAGAGCTTCCCAACAAAGACATGTACAGCACATGTATTTTACTGCTGGTTTTTGCTGTGTACAACAAAACTGTTGCTCACTTTTTATACAAAAATAAACAAAAGTATTTTCATACTTCACCTATGGAGAAATTTTCAACAGTGAGGTATTGGACAATAAAGTTTATTTACTGTTTCTGTCTTCCAACAAACAGTTACAATAACTGCAACTTAATCCATTAAATTCTCCTGCTTTGGTAATATTATAAGTCAGTCATGAGGGACTAAAAGATATTTGATAAAGCTGGACCTAGGTAGTAATTTCAAATGTAGCGACTGAAATTCTCAAAATATCTCCAGGATTATACATTGAACCATTTGGTGCACCACGTATATGGCAAAGCCAGCAACAGCAGTTGGACATGCATTTGAACATGATACAGCAAATCTATTTGTTCAAGTGTTGAGGCTGAAAATCCAGCATTCACTTCATGGAAATGACACAGCCAAGGTCACATTCAATTATTATTATTATTAACTTTATTTACTGTCGATAACATGTTCGGCCAATAAGGCCGATCTTCCACAAGGTCGACATTAAAAATTTACAGAATGACAGAGGAAAAAAAAATACAAGTACTAATACAAGCAACAAACCAGTAAAAAATCAGGTCAAGAAAATAACAGCAATTAAGACAAAGAGACAACTAACAATACAATAAAAACACAAGGCAGGAACATATCACACCCGATCCATGAGAAATTTATACAATTGCAACTTGAAAGATCTCAGATTTGGGCTGTTTTTCAAAGACGAGGGGAGTTCATTCCAAAGGACAGCACCAGAATATGAAAGGCTTTTTCTCATTATTTCCGTTCTAATTTTTGGCAAGTACAAATTGTTTGTTGAAGTTGAGCGCAGAGACCTGGATGAATGAACGTTAGCAGGCTGGAAAAGATTACTCAAATAATTTGGACACAAGCCATTGACAATTTGGAACATCTGGACTCCTTTTTGATAAATCAAGCGACTACCAAGTGGAAGTAGGCCCAAAGTTTTAAACAATGGACCAGTTGGTTGGTCCCATTTAGCCCCACAAACTAAACGAATAGCTTGCTTTTGCAACTGAAAAAGTTTGTTACAGTAGGATTGATCACAATTTCCCCAAACAACCGAACAGTAGTCGAAGGTTGATTCAATATAACATGTATAGAACAATCTCCGTGCCCGTAAGGGCAAGAGATGTCGTATACGTCGTAACAAAGCTAATTGACTAGATAGTTTACCACGCAAGGAATTCACATGAGCGCTCCATGAAAGATTACAATTCAGAATTACTCCTAGGAGTTTTTCGTCGCTAATATTTGACAATGGTTCATTATTTAAAGATAAATCCAGGTATGATTTGGGTAAACGTGATTGTTTCTGATGAGAAGTAATCAACATATTTTTTGTTTTTGCTGAGTTAACTAGCATCCTGTTTGAATTACACCAAGATGACAAATGATCAAGGTCGTCTGTTAAAGCAGACTCAAGCTCGATGATTGTTTCCCTTTACGTGTGCAAGGTCAAGTCATCTGCATACATGTCAATATTGTTCTGCAAATATAACGGCAAGTCATTAACAAAGATAAGAAAGAACAAGGGCCCTAATATGGAACCCTGTGGTACCCCGCATAGAACAGACTGGGAACTGCTGGTCGTTCCATGGACATTTACGGTTTGTTTTCGGCTATAGAGATACGATGTAAAGAAAGACATAGCTATTGATTTGTGAAATATGTACTTTTCAGGCATCTACAATCACCACTGATTACAAAAACCTACAAACTTTACTGTTTGCTTTAGTCTCCATGTCTCTCAAGCTGATTGTTTTTTGTAATGCAATGTTGTCATTGATTGCATCATTTGCTCGCTGCAAAAAATTCAGCATTTGTGTTGTATAAAGTGACAGCTTTTTGATTAGCTTTATCTGCAAACAAAATTATCAACTGGACACATTTTTCAAAAGTGAAAAATGGACTTACAGCACAAAAATAGTCAATATCAACAAACACTAATGGGAGAACCTGGGATCGATGACTGCTGCTGTGTAATCAGCTTAACACATTGGTGTCCAATCGCATCATCACTGTGGAGATGAAGACTGTAAAAGATTATTGGTACCAATGTACCATGAACACTCATTTAAATGGATATATCTGTGACTTTATTTTGATGAAAAGCTCTTGCAAACAATTCATTATTGCATTCTAATATTCCGATATATTTTATCTTTTGGTCAATAGGAAGCATACCCGGTCCAATTATATTTGGTGCAGTGATTGACAAGACATGTCTGCTATGGGACAATCGTTGTGGTGAGGAAGGCACATGTTGGCAGTATAACAATCCCCAGATGAGCCTCTATTTGCTGCTTGTTTCTGCAGGATTCAAGTGCCTTTCTCTTTTGTTCTTTGGTTGTGCTCTGTGGACGTACAAACCACCAGAGGAGGGAGATGAAGGGGAAAATGAGCAAGAGGATGATGGAAAGATGAAAGACGTTGCTACCTCCACTGGTAATGAATTGAAACACATTACTGAGTAGAAATGTTATTGAATCTAAATGGTAGCTGGAACTCTAAACAAATTTGTCACATAAAATGAACTAACAATTGTTGCCAGAAATTCTTTTGGGTTTTTTGCATCCTGTCCAAGTTTTAGTTTCGCTGTCTCAATGTGACAGTTTTAAGGGAGACAGGCACTTAACAGTGGCGTATCACTGGAATACATTTATACTGTTTTCTTGATTTAAATATTTACACTATGTCCAGATGTGTATTGTTATTTTAATATTTAATTTCCTATCAGAGTATTTCCTTTTACAAAGATGACAATGTAACGTAGCAGTATCATGTCACTAATCATATTGATAGGTTCATAAGCACATGGACTTCAAGAATCTCCATTTCTCAAAGCTCTGTGGATATTCTATTCAGGAAATTCTAAATGTAAAGGTTTAAAGGCTGCCTGTAGCTCTCTTGCGAAGTTGTTTGTGATTTGTCCATTTATTTATTTATGTTATATTGTCAGACAGATCTGTCAATTGTTCCAAGTTTTGTGAATCCAATAGCTAATGACAGTGAATCTTCCAATGAGCTATTGGGTCAATCCAATGTTATTGAGGGCCACTTACAGGTCTCTTGTAAGGTTATCTATGATTTGTTAAACATGTGAGTAAATCCTAACTTCTGATGAGCTGAGGTTCACCCCGGTGAGGCATAGTGAAACACCCTGATGGGCTGTTGTATCTTAATGTCGCTGCAAAAATTGCTGTCTTTTACTGATCTCCTAGTTTCACTCAGTCAACATCGTGACCTTTCTGAATGTCAAGTTGAGTATTAAACAAATGACTAAGCAATAAAGGCATCCATGATGATGTATAGTTTAGCCTGACTTAGAACAATGGGACATATTCATGACCTTTGCGGCTCCATGACCTTGTATCCTGGTATATATCAAGGTACATTAGTGTTCAAAGTTTAGTAGTTTGCTTGAAAAGAATGGCAGTGACTATTCAATACAGAACCCATTGAATGTTATCAGCTGTTGCAGAGTGTGCAATAAAACTGGTGGATTCATTACCAATAAAGATAACAGGATATGAGGTCATGAATGTAGTCATGAACACGACCTATGACCCATGACCTACGGTATTACAGGAGCACATTCTGATACACGGTATTCATAATGTTACTTATTGAAGTGGACATTTTAGTCGATACTTACAAATTTCATGTTTGCACGGCGTTTACATCTCAGAGTGAATATTTGAGAATCATTTACTGGTGTTTTCCATTCAAGTGAGGTTTTATTACAATGCTCAAGGATCATAACATGAAAATCCATAAATCTGAGTCACAAATTAACTTAATGAAATGAATTGCTTCCTTTCAAAATTTAATCCTCAAAATGAGTATTACTAAGATTGGTTGGATCATATTTTATACATTCATACAGGTGCAATAGAGACAATTAGCAAGTGCCTACTGTGTAGTAAGAGTATTATGTGTGTCATATTACCATACATATCAGTTTACTGTAAATTAATGTACAGAAAGACTGGCTTTATATATTGTTTAACTTCTATCTATTATTCTTTTTTTTAAACCATTTTACATATCTAGCAGGATTTCTAATTACACAACATACCAGTGTTCAAATTACTGAAACAGATTTTAGCATAAAATCTGATTGCTGACTGTGCTGACTGTGATATCTAAGCTTTTAATCTGATTGGTCAGTGTCATCCCCAAGCCTGAGTCTGATTGGTCAGTACCATCGCCAAATCTGATTGGTCAGTGTCATTGCCAAGTCTGAGTCTCATTGGTCAATGTCATTGCCAAGTATGAGTCTGATTTGTCAGTGTCATTACCATGTCTGATTCTGATTGGTCAGTGTCATTGCCAAGTCTGAGTCTGATTGGTCAGTGTCATTGCCAAGTCTGAGTCTGATTGGTCAGTGTCATCACCAAGTCTGAGTCTGATTGGTCAGTGTCATCACCAAGTCTGAGTCTGATTGGTCAGTGTCATCACCAAGTCTGAGTCTGATTGGTCAGTGTCATCACCAAGTCTGAGTCTTATTGGTCTGTGTCATTGCCAAGTCTGAGTCTGATTGGTCATTGTCATCATCAAGTCTGAGTCTTATTGGTCAGTGTCATTGTTAAGTTTGTATGTAATTAGTCTGATACATTTCATAACTCAGTTTTATTGTCAGGCTGATGGTGATTTTAATGATGTTAGATGCATGTACAGTGAAATGTGTTACTTCAAAACATGGCAGAAATGAGTAAGGAGTGTCACATGCCAGTGCATACTAAGTATAAATGAGCAATTCATTAAATGAAACCATGATCTACCTCACCAATGTTTGGAGTTTCAAATGGAACATTGGATCTGTGGGTTATAGGCATTTAGGCTGAGTATAAACAGAAATTCCTGAAAATTCCAGCCCCTGTCGGTAACATTGCTGGTTGTGTATTGGACACAAATGTGAAAGAAACTAACTGAAATCATAAATGCATTTTATCATGACTTTCTGTCCTTTCAGTGACTTCAAAGGGAAAATCATAAAAAATCATGAAATTTTATGTGACAGAAATTACATGAAATTTCTCGTCAATGTTTATGATATTTCTGGTTGGTTTATAAGCTATCTTGTCAGATGGATGATTTTTAAATATTTTGTTGGTGACTTTTTGTCATCATTTTTATCACTAATCCCTAACACTGATTAACTTTTAGGGTATTAGATATTTTACATTGAGAATATTCTACATTGACTAATGTGTAAAGGATGTGTTTGTAATTGTAGATGTATTTTTGGATTGTAAATGTACTAGTAACAGAGTTATTTTTCAAAGGATGTGCAGTCATTAGAAATAATATTTTTTGTGTATTTTTACATCTTGTGTAATTTTTTAGGGTTGTCGGTGAAATAAATATAGATCAATGGATTTTAATCATTTTTGTGTTGGTTGATTTTAATACCACATTACTCACTTAAAGGCATTTGTAGGATAGAAATGCCATTTAAATTAAAATTTCAGCAAGTTGTGAATAATATGTATGCAACTGCATTGATAAGGTAGAGTGTGCCGTGGGATTGGTATTTGGACTTTCAAACTTTCACAATTCTTTTTTGATCTATCACTCGTGGGACTCATTTTAAAGCTCTTGTGTAAGAAAAAATTCACCATCTGAGATTTTGAAGAGCCAAAATTTTATTTCTCTCCATGCAGTCAACACAGGGGTGGTGGCCATTTTGAAATTGAAATATCAGTAAATCTTGGTTAATTTGTTTCTCTAGCACCAAAACTTGCACAGTGACCCCACCTCCGCCCGATTTTTATTCTCGATTTTGAAAGAGAATGGTTGAAAGATTCCTTTAGGAAAGTTTGGGAAAAAGTTTAAGTCTTTCACTTTCGAGGCGAATGCTACCTTAAAGCCACACTCCTCAATTCTCATGAGTGCATGTTGATATTAACTAGCAACACAGACTCAATCTGATGAAAGTTCAGTCAAGTTTTTGTGATTCTATGCGAAGCTAGTAACTAACCTAAATCTTTATGGCATAGTCAATTTTCATATCAGCACACCTGAACCTTTATAATATAATAATAATAACATTTAATAATAATAATATTTGGTTCTTATATAGCGCACATATCCACAAGTAGATGTGATCAAGGCGCTTTATAATTATTATTACCCCTGGTCACTGGACCTAATATGATACCACTCAACTCCCTGGGGAGCAGACAACAGCTCACATGTGCAGCCAATAAGCGCAGCAGAGCTAAACGCACACATAACAACCTCTGTCCTACCAGGTACCCATCACTCCTGGGTGGGGAGAAGCAATGACGAATAAAGTGCCTTGCCCAAGGACACAACACCACAGCCATGCCGGGCTCGAACTCACCATCCTTTGATCGTGAGTCCACTGCTCTAGCCACTGGCCCATGATGCCTCCATGATGGTAAGTCAGTGTTTAATATCGACACACTTGAACTTTCATGGTACAGAATATGTTAATATCGGCACACCTGGACCCTTACTGTATGGTACAGAATATGTTAATATCGGCACACCTGGACCCTTACTGTATGGCACAGAATATGTTAATATCGGCACACCTGGACCCTTACTGTATGGCACAGAATATGTTAATATCGGCACACCTGAACCCTTACTGTATGGTACAGAATATGTTAATATCGGCACACCTGGACCCTTACTGTATGGCACAGAATATGTTAATATCGGCACACCTGGACCCTTACTGTATGGCACAGAATATGTTAATATCGGCACACCTGAACCCTTACTGTATGGCACAGAATATGTTAATATCGGCACACCTGAACCCTTACTGTATGGCACAGAATAGGCCACATCCTCCCTATGATTGAAATCAATGGAGTCTTCTTAGGGGCCCTTCCATAGCTTGTGGAAACAACTGGACCCTCTAGCATTATGTTTATTTGTAAAATTGTTCAGCCAAGCAATGTGATGTCACATGATCAACTCAGTAACCTTTTACTTCAAGTTCACTTTGTATAGCTGAAGTGTGATGACTAGATAAGATATTAGTAAAGCCAGGAAACTGAAATGTGGCTTAGCATATGACTTACAAAAAAGTGAAAAACCCAACAATGTTTTAAGTTGTGTAAGTGATAAAGCGTGTGTAGAAACATGTAATTAATGTCAAGTAGTACTTCAATATTGTTTAATAGATCACAAACCAACAACTGTGTGAAGGTGCGTTAGCATTACAGTATCACGCTACCCAGATTTACTCGTGTCTCATGACACAAGGCGAGGCGTTGTTTCTCTCAACATTATCATTGGCCACTAATGTAATTTTGTATGAAAAAATTCTCAAGCAAGTGCCCTTTAGAGAAAGTTGCATCCACAAATTATTGGGAAAGGGTTTGAAGGTTAAGTAGAAGGGTCATATTCGGAAAAGGGTTTGGCTAGCATGATCACAGTCCCTCCACAAGGCATGATCAACATCTGGAATATCAAGTCATGAATTTCTCCTGTAATTTTTCAAACCTCACCACAGAACTACCTCCCTATGGAAGTTGCTGATCCCGAGATCTGCACATGGTAGAATCTGATCGAAATGTTAATTCTTCTTGTATAGCCTCTCAGACTACTGAAAAGAGGATGGCAAACTTAAAGGGGAAGTTCACCAAGGATGATTTTTACATATGTGGTAGCTCTGTGGTCATTTACCCAGGAAAAACTATTTTCACCATTTATAACTCGCAAGATTTTTTACAAAAACCGTTAAAATAGTACAGGAAATTGCCCATGTAATTTGAATCATGGGAAAAAAGCTCCAAGCTTGGAGCTTGCATAATGTGATATGGAAGGGACCATCTCCGGACGGGTATGGCCCCAACATTGTCCACTCACAGTAACACAGTGGTAAACAGCAACACAAAATCTGACAGTGGACAGTTTATTAAAAGTGAATCATCTTGTATGCAAGGATACTCAGTATAAACAAAAGTTATGTAAATACGCACAGACTTGTTTAAGCATGGATGAGTGGACAATGCCATACCCATGGGATAATGGTCCCTTCCATATCACATTATGCAAGCTCCAAGCTTGGCGCTTTTTTCCCATGATTCAAATTACATGGGCAACTTCCTGTACTATTTCTATCGTTTTTTGTAAAAGATCTTGCGAGCATAAATGGCGAAAATAGCTTTTCCGGGGTAAGTGACCACAAAGCTAGCACATATGTAAAAATCATCCTTGTGAACTTCCCCTTTAACTGTGATCGATCGATGGTCATAAAAATTGTGCCCTGCAGAGGGCGCCTGCAGTCATACACATTTGCCCACCATAAAGGATTTCCGTGCCGCTGAGCAGAAACCTTACAATGATGATATCAGCGAGCATGCACTGCAAAATACAGTAGAAAACAATGCTATTCAAAGCAATAAAGATAGGTGTTAATCATAAAGATTGAGAATTTATCTTCTCAAACACGTTAAAAATAATATTTCTCGTGTTCATTCTTGTTTTGGCAGACGAGGATGTTGACAGTGGATACCTGGTCACCGAGGTTTTAAAACCTTAAAAATGATATACAGCTATGTGGAGAAAACAGAATAAGCTTTTCCGATTGTTTTGGAGTTCATACAAAATTGCGAAATGCTGAAAAGTGCTTGTTAATTGAAATGTTCGTTCTAATGCTGTATGTGAACACAACCGAAAGAGAAGAAATGAAGAAACAAGAATGGTACTGAAAAAACCCTCTACCAAAGTAAACAAAAATAAATGTGCAGGAACAAAGAAGCGTTATTGATTCATATATAATTGTTTAGGGACTTGGATGGATCCCTCGCAGTTAAACGTACATGGACGGTTCTTGCCGGATGTTTAATTTTCATAAATTACAAATAATACACATATTACATATTTAGTCCTCCTGGAGAATGCAATGAAATTTAATCTCGACAAAAACTAGCACTGTACAGAAACACAAGTATTAAGGTCAAGGCTTCCAAGGCCTGGTCGGAATAACACAAAAAGCGGTACAGTGTGCGCGATTTTTTCTTACACTGAGACTGGGATATTTTTAGGTGTATCGTTAACGTGTGGAACACTCTTGCAATGGTCGATGTATGTGTACATGGATTTCACTGTGACGTCAGAGTTTTATGTTTTGCTGACCACATATCATCGTAGAATTGTTACCATGGTATTGATACACTGACAACTAGACCCAATTAGCTAAAAACATTGTGAAGTAGAATTTCTATATTTGTCGTTGACTGAAAGATTCGGTCGTGTATGCATCTTCGCCGACTCCGACCCCAAAACCCATAGTGAAACAAAAGTTTAAATTATGTGAGGACGACTTAATTGAAAGAGTGGTAAATATCATGAAATCACATCACACCTTAATTTTGATCTGTTCAAGTCCTTGGATACCAGAGAAAATAATTATCATCACATCCTTATCCTCGTCCATTCTTAAAGGAAAACTGTTTCTCTCAATACTTAACTCAATGGCCATTTCTGTAAACTGAACACAAGTTATTAATGAGTGCTTTCCTTTTGGATATTGCAGTATAGTTAATGTAAACTCGCAGAGGAGTACGATCAACCCCCTGGGGTAACGATGACGTCAGGGAAAGCGAATCTTTAGAGAAAGGAGAAGGATTAAATATTGATAATTCTATTAAAAATAAAGACAGGCAACGTTTGAAGACAGTATACTCTATACCAGGAGGGAAATGGTCAGAATGTAACTATCACGGAAACCTGGTACTACGGTATGATTTACACCGTTTCTATGGTAAAGCGCCCTCGCATGATTGTTCAATCACAACACCTTTGGTTCACCTTAAAAGACCTTTTCTATAAATTTGCACCTCGTTCCTGGTAAACCTTTGAACAGTGACATTTCATGGTAAGACACTAACGCTATGAAGTAGGGGTTTACGTCGGTAAACATTCCATCATTTCAACGGCAGCTTTTTCTGTCGAACTCAACGGACAGCAAGATAACGACACACCCAGTCAGTGTGGTAAGTTGAAACTCAGGTAACTCACGCAGTATATATTTCGCTGACAGCTTAAAATTCAGTCGTCATATTGTGTAAATATCTTAAATTAAATCTCTATGAGTATTGCGATTTGAAAATGCGTACAGATTGAAGTTTGAAGTCAAGATTTAACGAAACTCGGAGAACGAGGAAAAAATTCAAGATTTCCTGTGGTTCAGTGACCTGGTATGAACGTTGTGGCTTCAAAGAAACGGTTATCAGCCATAAGCACCATAATTATTAATGGAATGGCTCAAAGTCCATGTTCTATTGCTAGATACTGTATACTATATACAAGATAACTCGATATATTGTTTGAGATAAATGCATGACGTGAAAGGTGTTATTGATTTTTGATATAAAATGTTACGATTTAATCATTTTATTATCCTCGTATACACATCAGAAATCCTCACATACATACATCAGAGCTGAGAGAACAAACATGAATGTGTAGACTTCTTTCACCCTTCGTCACCTTACTACAATTACCCAACCACAGTTGTAGTTCTGTTTACTTCTATTTACTTCTCATTCTTGTCGTCAAATCAACCGAACGATTTGCAATAAATATTCTCAACCAGACAAATGATCACACTGTAATGGGGACGAAATCAGTTGTTTCTCAAAAATGTCTATTCACAGCATTTAATCTGGTACTTTATATCAGTGCCAATAATGATATACAAACATGCTGTAGACTCGGAATTCAATTTTGCTGCAGTTGCTACCCGGGTGGTTATTACACGCATGCTTTGCTGAAATCCTACACACGTTATGCCAGCTTTTAAGATTTGACGCTTCCCTTGTCATATTTTTAAATTTTCGCTCTTAATCATGAACCAGTATTGTTCAACAAAAATAAAACATTTTGAGACGCCATCTTACAAACGGTGTAACCGTATACCAAAACTTCCGCTAACCAACCTATGTCAACATTCGTACGGGGCTGTCAATAATTAGGACAACATTATTTTGCCTAAAGCTCAGTCCCTCCACTGGACACAAATTTCAGTCCCTCCACTGGACACCAATTTCTGTATTGTCACGTTGAGGGAATGAAAGCTTCCCCTCAATTCTAAAGTATAATTGAAAATCTGGTGTACGCATATTATATGTCTCTTTAGGTTTTCATCCTAAATAACATTTGACAAAAATGTGTATTCACACGTCGATATGATTTTGACGATATGGACCTTGAAAATCTGCAATTCAATCATTATATAGGTCAGATGACGTCCGTTTCGATACCGCTGTTTATCATGGTGAGATACATTTTCTTCGCACTGGCATCGCTCCCATGCAGATTTGTTTGTATGTGAAAATCAGAAAAATCCTTAAGATTCTTTCTCCATTGAAGTCCAAAATTATTTTGGTAAAAGAACTTGGTCGTTTTGATGTGCCAAGCCAGAACTGCTCGGGAAAGACGTTATTTCCAAGCAGACTACTTCTACACGACAAAAAAATACTATTACATTACATGTAAAATAGTATGATTACATGTGAAGGCCATACCAGTGACTAATAGCTTCGTAAACTTTCTGTGTTCACTGGTCTTATTTATCGCGATACTTTAACAGGCACATTACAATGGATACAGAAGACTCAATGGAACCTAAAGGAAGACACTCAGATCATAATGGAGAAACCCAGCACAGAAACGACGAAACCATGACTTCTATCACAGAAAGTATGCAAACTACTGAGGGCGCTAATCTGACTGAGGAAAGGTACAGTCACTGTTTGTACATGTTCTTACAACTACCAAGGAAAAGGCCGAAATTTCAAATTGTCACTTTTGATGATCCTTTCATGTTATGATCCATCAAAAAAGTTGGTTTTCCTTCTCCCTCACCTTGAGATATTAACGTTGTCACAACAACGAATTATATACAGCATGCAAGCCTGTTGTTGGCAATCGATTTTGGTCCGGACTAGAATTAAGCCGTCGGCAGTAAGTTTGACCACAGTCCCTGTGTGTGGCGGGACTGTACATTACAAATATACAGGCTGTGTTTACAAGTTCAATACTAAACACATCATCACGATTTAAGAGAAAGAACAAAAATATCATGATAAAAAACTAACTGACAATAGATGAAAGGTTAAGGTGATGGCGCTTAGGGGCACCTTTCAAAGTAACAGGATGAGTATGGACAATTAACAAGGGTTGAAATGTAATGTTTCGTAACATAAAATGCTAGTCTTTTGTATATGTGTGTTTCTGTGTGTGAGTGTTGATGACAAGCTGAAAACAGAACTTACACGTTACTCATAGTTTCACGCTACGGCACGTTTCGTCTTGTACATCTACAGGTCGTCCTCGTAAATACGACGCGTTATCCTGCCTAGTTGTCCAAGCTTCACACTGACACGGTTGATATAGGATATGTAGTTGCTATCTAAGAATGTATGTATTTCATATAAGAGAGAGAGAGAGAGAGAGAGAGAGAGAGAGAGAGAGAGAGAGAGAGAGAGAGAGAGAGAGAGAGTCCTTTCTGCAGACGAATCCGTGTAATTTGTTGTGATCATATCCTCTTCATAGAAACGCCACGGCAGATGATGCTACTCAAGTACCTGGTGATGGACCTGAACTTCAAGAAGACAATACTGAGACAACACGCAGCGATCACCATGGTGAAGAGTCTGTACGTTCTCAAATCAAAGACTCAGAAGAAGATCAGTCCGGTCTGAACGATGTGTGAGTACAGAACATTTGTGCTGTACCGTAACAATGTGAAAGCAAGGGGACAACACAGTGAGATATGGAGACATGTGGGAAATATCAATATACTGAAAGTGTAGATATTAAATTTATGACAGCGAGACAATTAAGCTGGGTCATGTAGGCATTTTATCGAATTCGATTGCCATGAAATGCCATGTTACTTCCTTGCTGTCAAAATCCGCTCAGTCCGTTAAATTGTATATCTGCATCGACAATAAATGTTTTATAAAAAAGTCCATGTTAAAGCATCATGGTAAATTTGGTCAGACGAAGTTTAATACAGAACTCAATACGAGTGCATAAGAAATATTGCAAATTAAAATAAGAAATATTATACATCAAATATGTTTTCTCAGTTTAAGTGCTTAATTTAGTAAATAAAATATACTTTGCAATAAGGGAAGGGTCGTTGGAACTTCGCCCGTACGACTTTCATGTTCACAAAATATGTATTTCATGTATGATATCTCGATGCATCACGTCAACATAGCTGCCACATTTAAATTTTGCGATATATATCATGACAAATATGTTTTAATTTTTTATCAATTGCCAAAGTACCTTGGACACAGTGTTTACACTAGTTGTATTGGTCCCATACAATCTTTGAGCGCAGTTTCTACAACAACTCCCTGCCTTTGATTGTAACGATGATGTACTGCTTTAATTTTGACGAATATTTTGTCCGATAGTATGTCGGCAGGATTTCAGCCACCATCATTCTGACACATTTCAATTTTACATCTACTGTTTGTTTGTTTCGTCCAGCTTTTATCGTACTGTACTGCCCCATTTACTGAAAGACACACTTTTCCTGTTCGATATATCCATCCGAAAAATACACAAAATTGTAGATAACTAACTGAACTAAGCACTGTACTTCATTTTAGTTTAAGTTACTGTTACTAAAGAAAATGTTTCCAATAAAACAACTTAAATACAAAAAAATACAATGCATAAAACTTGTACCAACAACTGCGAGCTAACCTTGTCTTAAACTGTATAACTGACAAACATTGTCGTGAGTTTTCTATTAAGCATCCACCTGTAGAGAATTCCCCTTCACTGATGTTTCTATTCAGGTTTAAGTTTTCCGCCTTAGGATGCCTACGGCAGTTGAATTTTACAGGTCACATGCATAAGACATAGCAAAAAAGGAATGTGTATTTGGAAAAATGATTAAGACACGTGTGCACAGACTGCTCAACCTCGTCATTCATCATCACCTGTCATTTATCCCTCAGTATCGCTTCAGAAACTCGTACTTCGCGCAATTCTGACCAAGAACAAGAGACAGGGACAAGTACACTGCAAAAGACAGAGGCAAATGACGAACAGGCTGAACCTGACAAAGGAGTGATCGAGCCAGCCAAAGACCAGACTACATCCGATGAACAGACTACATTCAATGAACAGACTAGATCCGACGAACAGACTACATCCGACAGAGCGAGGGCCGAGGCGACTGAGCAACAGACCGAATCCGATGATGGGATAGCCAAACTGAAAGATGACTTTGAAATACTTGTTCGTCCTTCGGATTTTACTTTTGAACAGTCTCACACAGAGCAAACACTTGAGACTGGGTGAGTTGTACCGGATAATAAAACTACAATCAACATATCAATGGTGAATCGGAGTAATTAAAGGGAGGGTGTCGTGTGCGCGTGAGCGACTTTCTTGTTTACAACCAATGTATTTCATGCATGATAGATGCATCACGTCAACATAGCTGCAAAATTTAAACTTTACGTTACTCATTGTTAAAACATATTTTAACTTTCATCAATGGCCAACGTACCCTAGCTAAAGCGTTTACAACGGTCGTTGGTGTCCTTGCCAAACTTTTAGCAGAGTTCCGACGACACCCTCCCTCCATATTATATTTGGAAAAATCAACACGGCTAAGTTTGGAGTTATCATGAACGTTTGTAAAATTTCTGTTAAAGGTGTCTATATGAAAGGTGATGGGACCGACAACTATAAACTGTATTAGGCCACTGCTTTAAAATGACCGCATTGACAAAAGTCTAAGAGTAAAATTTAACGTACTCAACAAGGCAGGTAAAGATCAGATGACAACGCATATTTTCGTTTCCAGGAAACCTGACACTGAAGAAAACCAGGAAAACGTTCAAAACGAGAAAGAGCAAGAAATCTCTAAAGAAAGTCCTCAAAGTAAGAAAGATGATGAAACAGGGCCCTGCGATACGAGTAATTTAAGCCCACAAAATGAAGAGGGTAGACGGCGAGATTCTCAAAGTGAAACAGTTTCGGAAGATAAGAATAAACAAGAACCGTAAGTCTTTTGTTAGTATTTTATGAGTGAAATGACATTTCATACCAGCCAATTTCAAAGCTTCTTCAGCTTTAACTTTTGATGTGTTTTTCATTGTTTTCGTACTGGTTCTACTACATCTAAAATCCTGTGAAAATCCCTAGTGACCTGTCAATATGGCCAGTATTTATACGTACTGTTTGTTAATGATGTCCAATGTTAGTGTTCCAATGTTATTGTCCCAATGTTAGTGTCCAATGTTATAGTATGCCAATGTTAGTGTTTCATGTTAGCGTTTCAATGTTATTATTCCAGTGTTAGTGTTCCAATGTAAATGTTCCAATGTTAGTGTTTCAATGTTAGTGTTTCAATGTTAGTGTTCCAAAGATAGTGTTTTAATGTTAGTGTTTACAACTGAATTTTAAACTGAATAAATCATTGAGTTCGAGACTTGAATATTTTGCCTGTCAAGGTATTTGCGGAAAAGAATATGCTTTGTTTCCTGCAGCAAAAATTGTGAAAATAATAAACAAATATAAAATCTGTCGACTCTTTAACTATAAAGTGAGTTTCTTTCGAATATAATAGTAAAACAAGCACCCTAAACAGTTGCGCTTAAAAAGATAATGCTATTTTTATGATGTGTGCATTGTCATGAGGTAAAGTACATAACAAGTCACAACCGAATATCTGAAGTTTGAGAACGAACATTTATAACGCAGAAAATTTATCCACAAAGTCATGAGTCAAATCGAAAGCGAGATCTTAGTTTATTTTATTCAGGTCCTTATAGAGGATAGTTTTACTTCTTTTCAATATCCAAAATAACTCCGCACCTTAAAAATGAAAGGTGAAGATTCAATCTTTCTAGACAGATCAGAGCACCTATTATTTTGTTTGAGTTAGATGTTGCACCCGGAGTCAACATTGCACCGAAAATGCTCATACTTTTCCAGTTCTCAGTGACAAATGGATACACGCTATCATTATTGGAATATTGACATCGCCAAATTCTCACGATCTACAAAAGAGAGAATCGATTAAGTCGGTTAATTAAGTAAGTACCCTGAGTTTGATCAATAAATTGCCATCCTTATTTTTAAAACCAAATTTACAGACACGAAGAAACATCGAGTAAAAAAGATGTAAACCAGGATAAACGAAAAGATGTAACAGCAGAAAGTGACGTCACTGTAAAAGGCGGGAGTGAAAGCGGCAGCAGCACATGCGCAAAAAGTCCAGAGCAGTGTGAATCAGATTCCGATGAGAATGAAAGGTTAGTAAATTTAACATCAATTTGGAAAATCTTGATCATTTCACATACGATATCTGAAATCGAAAGGGAGCTTTTAAATGCGAAATGACTCGCATGATCGCCCACGACACGGATTTTACCACAGTCCTTCAAGTGATAATTAGCTCACATTAACTATTGGATACTTTCGGATTTCTTCACTTGCTTCGGTAGCGTTCCACATTGGCAACTTTTCTTTAAGTCATTATCACGAAGTAATGGGAAAGTGGTGCGTGCAATAGATTTAGTAAACAAACAAATAAACAAGCAAACAAGCAAACAAATAAATAAACAAACAACTAATAAATAAATAAATTAAATAAATAAATAAATAAATGAATAAATAAATAAATAAATAAATAAATAAATTCAAAGATTGAAAGCCTTATTGTCAACTCCAAACATCTCGCATCGGTTTGCATATATGAACAAGAAAGAAAAATTAAAACTGACGTTTGACATAAATTGAGAACTGCTGGATGGCGATGCTTTTGTAAGGAAAGCCTAGATAAAGTTAAAAGAGAAGTTGCATTTTTTGGAGTGATTGCTACCATTTTTCAAAGAGAAGAAAAACAAAGAGTGAATGCTTAATCCACCTGCGGTGAAGTTATGCTCTAATGTTGACCCTGTCATGCTTAGCATAGACATTTCTCTGTCACCACGCCACGATAGCGTATAGGATAGCTAGTCGACCTGTTTGAGCTGAGAACATTTCTCCGTTGAACGGTTTAGTAAATAATCTCTCATTAAAAGCCACTCTAACTGAACAGTGGCAGACTTTCCACAAGCTAACCACGCTTAGAACGTCCCGTTACTATGTTTCCTGTTATGTTACCGCTACTTTCGGAGAAAGATTGTTACATTGGAAATGTCAGCTCTTTATTTATTTGTTTACATGTTTAATTATAAAAAAATTAAATTTGTTAACCTTTGATGGATGGCGACTTGACAGGATAGCCAATGAAATCACACCAGTACATTGTTGACATGGATGATTACTAGTTTTCAGTCATGCTTCACGTGATCAGGCTGTAAAATTATATTTTTTAAATGCACGATGTGTCGTAAAACCTAGATATTAGAATTCTAGCTGTTCCGGTTTACTGTATGTCGTGTTCCGTGAGACAACGTGGTATCGGATTTAATAGGTAGCGTTACCCGATGTGAAAGAACAGCAATGAAATGGCAGAACATAATATGATTAGTCACAAAGTTGCTGTTAGAAATTGAAGCCGCTACATTCTGACAATGACGCATGGATAGCTCAGTGAAACATAAATGACCGGCATCACCACCACCACCACCACCACCACCACCACCACCATCATCATCATCATCATCATCATCATCATCATCATCATCATCATCATCACCATCATCCTTATCATCATCATCATCATCATCATCAGTTAAGATATCAATTACTAAGATATACAACGGCACTGCCACTGTCTCGATATGTCAAAGTCAAACCAACAAAACGCTGTCTTTATTCTATGTAACTTTAGTAGCGCTCAGCCTGAAGATGGAGCAAAAGTCACCGATAAACTGATAAAGCGTGAACACAGTACGAGAAATTCTGGAAGTGTCGTCAAAGGTGTAGAAGATAGGTAAGTTTAAAATGTTGAAAAGCGACAGGACACGCACTCACGATAGATTGAGACATACATAACTTTTAGATATATAGATAAATAAACTGACATGCGGGCATATAGACAGATTCATAGCGCTTGTAAAGTCATGGACAGGAAAAAGAGATAGAGACAACAAGATGGACAGACAGGAAAGGATGTTAAGATATCTCCCAAAGTATATCTACAGAAGGATATCTACGGATGGGTATCTATCGAAGGATATCTACAGAGGATATTCATGAAAGGATATCTACAGAAGAATATCAATGGATATAGTTATCCTTCTATAGATATATAGTTATTGATTGACATGTAGTTACTGAAGGATGTCTATGGAAGGATATCTATAAAAAGATATCCATAGAACGATATCTATAGAAGGATACCTACAGAAGGATATCTATGCAAGGATATTTGTGGAAGGATATCTATAGAACGATATTTACAAAAACATATTTATAGAAGATATCTATGGATATAGATATCCTTCTATAGTTATACTGTTACTGATTGGCATAGTTACTGAAGGATATCTAAAGAAGGATATCTACAGAAGAATATCAATGGATATAGTTATCCTTCTATAGATATATAGTTATTGATTGACATGTAGTTACTGAAGGATGTCTATGGAAGGATATCTATAAAAAGATATCCATAGAACGATATCTATAGAAGGATACCTACAGAAGGATATCTATGCAAGGATATTTGTGGAAGGATATCTATAGAACGATATTTACAAAAACATATTTATAGAAGATATCTATGGATATAGATATCCTTCTATAGTTATACTGTTACTGATTGACATAGTTACTGAAGGATATCTAAAGAAGGATATCTACAGAAGGATACCTACAGAAGGATATCTATAAATATTCTTCTACAGATATAAAGTTACAGATTGATATATAGCTACTGAAGGATATCTATAAAAGGATATCTATAGTATGATATCTACAGAAGGAGATAGAAAAATGCTCTTATTAAATCACAAAACTCACAGCCAAGGATTTCAAAAGTGATAAAGAGTGGAACAACCTTCGAAGACTACTTGCTGCCTCTTGTTATCTCTACAATGCTTTAGTGTAGGATATTCATTGAATTTACATCAATGATAAGTCCTGCTAAGTTTATAACTTTCCTTAATTTACCTCTGATAATATCAATTGGCAGAATTTTTGCAGAAGATGAGCCTCCGGAAATGTTGAATGTTCTTTTGATGAACTGTGATCGCCTTGTGGACCTTCAAAAAATTCGAGAGGATCTATTTGCAAACGTAAATGAGGACTGTTTACAAGCAAAAACTGAGTACTTTCGTCAGGACGACATGAAGAAGCGGGCCAAAGAATTGAGAGATCGTGCAAAGCTGAATACAGATCAAATCCACTTGGCAATTCTGGTTGTACATGCTGACGAATCTCGACTATCAATCAATGAAAAGGATGCAGGAATCGGCTATGAACAAATATATTCCGCACTTCTTGAATTATCAGGTAACGACACCGCAGTACAACCCTTTCACTCTTCTACTGTGTATTTTGTCTGTCCCTTCCTCTTTCTGTGCGCATGTCTGTTTGCCCCTCTACTTATTCTTTAGAGTCCACTCTGTCTCTTTCCTGTCCCTTCTTTCTACAACTCAAACTAGAAAAAATATTACTCATCTTGTACTAGGTAGGGTCAGGTGGTCGCTCCCTGCGCCATGTAAACAATTGTCAATATGGAGGTGTTTGCATGAAATTCTAAATTTATGAATTCTTCTTAGATCGCCCAAACACGCAGAAGGTTTCGGAGTATACAATTGCCTCAGCTCTGTTGGCTAAAATATCATAACAGAATGAAGGAATAAACTTTCTGAATCAGCAGACTGTGGCGGTGGGATCGCGAGCCAGTAACTACCGCCTTCGCCTGAGCAAAGTTAGGCTATAGACCAATGCCAAGCGACAAGTGGGCTAGTCTTAGTATACTACTACTTCATATATTCGACGATCTCTAGCGAATAATAAATAGTCACGTGATAGGAGGATATTAGAAGAAAGATATATATTGGTAAAGTCATTATAACAAAGCAATAATGCATGAAACACACATTTTTGGGGAGATTCCAGTATTATTTTCTTCTATAACAGAGCATTCTGGGAAAATGGTGATTAGAATGTCTCTTCATTCTGTTGAATTCTCGTTTTCACAGGTGGTTGTGTCATCGTTGTGATAGCCAATGACACCAATGCTGGTGATTTGCAGGACGAGTTGATATCAAACTGGGCTCATTTCAAGATAGGATCTCAATTTCAACGTCCCTACCTGGCTGGACCTGAAGGTTACGTGTTTTCATGGAATGAACACCCTGAGCAATGTCATAAGAAAACCTTGAAGAAATACTTAGAATACAAAAACAGACTTCCTCCGAATTTATTCCCGTATGTACTCCATTTTAGTATGCCTCTATGAATTTGGTATAGTTCCTATAGCTTTCCGGAACGTGCCCTCTTCCACCGTTATCTATTTAAGCAATAAAGCACACCCAGCGATGGTATACCACGAGATTTTGACCAGCTCACGATATATAGGCACGGACGATAGTGAGTAAAATATGAATTGCACCTGATCAAAACCGAGTGGTATACCGTCGGGTGTGATTTATTGCTACTATCTCACAACAGTATATTAAAATTCAGACATGGAACGTCAAAAAGGATTTTTCCTCAAGCCGAGGTGTATCACGAATATACAACGGTTCTTTTCACGTCTCGACCAATCAGATTGCTGTATTTGCACCATCAATGTACTCGTATGATATATTTTGTATACTAAACCTGGATTTCTTTCAATTGCATAACTTTTAGTTTTCTCCATATAATGCGCTGTCAGTGATAAAACACCAACGCTGTATTCAAAAACGTTTTTCTTTGCCCCTTACAGATCTAACAGACGTCGGAAAGTTTTGGAAGACCCCGAGGTCAGGGAGAGTGACCCTTCCGATGATGTATGCTGTTGTTTGTTACTGTGTTTCAGAAGACCACGATACAGTCAAATGGAAGCGACAAAGAATAGAAAAGACGAATATCATTCAAGTTACAAGAGAGTAGAGACGGCAACCTGAAGACATAAACGGAAATCCTGTGCGGAAAATAAATATATTCAATGTACATAAACTTTCTATAGATATGGCCGGTGGATAAAACATTTTTTATTCAACTTGTTTGAACAGCAGAATATCGGCATGACCATTTGGCGTAAAAGTCGAACACGTAACGGACAACAAGGGAAATTTGAATATCTTCCTTAATTTCCTTCGTTAATGCTTCCAGGTGATATCAGCAATTTGCTTTGTCGTGAAGTAGGGGTGCATTTTTTTATATTCCGGCTTGACAAAACTGTCAGTTAGGCAAAAAGCATAAACTCAGGCTTGTTTCTCATCCTAGATGTCCGAAAAAATGGTGTGGCAATGCCGTTGTGTTTTTCCTAACAAAATCACTGTACCGACATGATAACAAGGGAAAGGAATGCTTACATGCAGCCATACATTCTGACACACAGCAAGATGACTGCATCATTCAGAATAGAGTAGACACACAGTGTGTAATTGTGATCATCCAGGTAGAACATGTATGTTTTAACGAATGTCATTTTGTTTGTTTTGCTATTTAATTTTTTGCCAACAAACAAGTAATAGTGAGGGGATGAGATGGAACAAAACCTTGTTTTTTGGTCTTATTTTTATAAATTTTATTCCGGAGAAACATATAAAAATAATCTTTTTTAATTTTTCTTTCCTTGTTTGCTTTGAATATCAGTAATCAGTTTGAATGACACACTGACTAACGTACATCGAAAAGTATCTTGCATTATTTGATTTTCAATTTAACAGTATTTTTGTGTTTTTTCTGTGGTGTTGTTACTGTGTAAATAGTCGCAAGGACTTGTTTGCAAGGAAAAGAAGAATATGAAATTACGAAGATGAAATTATACTCAAATGTATCCTCTGATCCCTTTTTCGAAAAATTATTGGTTCACATACAACAAAGAGCAAGATCTCTTGTTTTCACAAGGTGAAAAAGTAACTCATTTAAATCCATGTAGATTGGGAATTACTCAATTAACGATGCATCATGTAAGCCATCGTTCGTCGAGTAGTTTTACTCTCTTTGTAGACTTGGTAAACGTTGCTTAATAAAAAGGCTTCGCTTGAAACAGCAAAGTGTATATCTTTATTTTTTCAACGTACGCTATAGTTGACATTAGTGAGCATAATTCGGTTCGTCATAAGATCACTGCAAACACAAAGGAGTTGAGTCTGCGCAGTAGGGCTGAACAGGATTCGCAGCCAGTTAACCCCGAATTCAAAGTAAACCCTCCTACATAATAAAATTCACGTTCACCCAACTCACGTATTTCACACGATCGATCACAAGGAAACGACATTGTACATGTATTAAGTTTTAAGATATCAATCAAGTTCTAGTTATCTCATATTCGATATCAAGGTGCTTACAATAACGCTTGGCATATCTGCAATACTTTTGTACATGATATAAAGGACACGACTGCCGTCCTATTCGATTGGACATATTGTGCGACACACACACAAGCGATATCCATGATGTGGACTTGACTAAAGGATTTCAGAAGGAAATCCCTGTCGAGTACACATCACGGATATCACTTATCGCATGCTGATTGTTTGTTGCATGACAGTACATACATCATCTATCTCTCTCTCTCTCTCTCTCTCTCTCTCTCTCTCTCTCTATCTCTCTCTCTCTCTCTGAAGTTTTCGTGGACATTTATTTATCACCTAATTTCACGAATTTGTATTTCCGTGTTTACGTAAGGCTTAAAAATGTTAACTGAGGGTCGGCAGGTAAAAATTAGGATACGCCTGGTTTTTTCCTTGCCGGAATGTCCTATATTCCAAATTCTGTATTTCACCTTGAAAATAACATAGTAAGTAAAAACTGATGTTTTATTGCCATTATCAATTTCTATTATCGCTGATTTATGGATACGGTGTTGTTGGTGGTGAGATTTTCTGTTCTATACGGTAAGAAATGCAACTCAGCATTGTTAGACATCAGAGTCTACCATTCCATGATGATGCATAGCGCCATCTGTGGTTAATTATTGCAATGACTTTTGTTTTTACTACTCGAAGTGTATGTTGTGTGGTAATAAATGAGCCAGAATTGCAAGGTACCAATACAAGCTACGATAATCACGAATAATTCATTACAGGGAACAGAGAATGAATACACAGAGAAAAAAAAAGAAATGTTTTTCACAATTGATGAGGTTTATATAGTCAAAGAATATCTGTAGTCATCAAATTTAATGATTATAATGTACAAAAATTGGGAAGTTTTTGTCACCATGTTACACTATGTATATTTCATTAATTTACTCTGATGAGCAACTATGTGTGGAGCTGAATACTGATAGCAATATGCACGCTAAGGGACAAAGTTGGCATTGGTCAACAATTTATGTAAATAAGTAACTAATTTGCCTATGAAGTAAACTGTAACTCAATGTCGACCAAAGCTTGATGTTGGATTCTGAGCAGAGTTTTTGACGAAAACTGAATCCTGGATAGTGTAAATAATTGTAACATAATATTACTTAAAAGACGATATAGGAAAGAAAGTGACATGTATTGTACACACAGGTGCATGCAGTCCTTTACTGTATACCTATGGCCTCCAATGCTCTCCCAGTAATATACTTTCCAGTAAAGATTCCAAATACATAAGTTGTCAATGTTGAGAAATATAATTTCAAAAGAGAGCCAGTTGACAAAGAGTCTCCTCCCCACATACACCAGAAGAAAATACTGAATTTGTACTTGATGTTTTCCTTTTGTTTTCAACTTAAATTTGAAGATAATTACATTTTGAAGTATGCAGGGCAAGGGTGGATTTGAGAAATGTACAACTTGACTTGGCTGGAAGAAGAGAAACTAGTCGCTGGTACAACATGAGATGTTTGATTTTTAAAATTAATATATTCATTTATGCAAAGTATATTAATGAGTATGCAAATGACCTTCCTGAAAAATATTTACTTGCTTAATATTACGCGCTATATATGCACAGGTTTGTGCCACAGATTTGAATAACTTATACAAGAACACTCACTCTCAAAATGCACTCAACTCTGGCAACAATAAGAAAACAGCAGTATTAGGGAATGTTCAAAAGCACCTGAAAGTTTTAATGTCATTTCCAAAAGGTTGATAAAAGAGTACGGTTTATTTCTTCAGCAGAAGAGAGTTACTGTTAAAGAAGAATTGAAAGTACATTACAGACATGAATCTTAGATTGGGTACTGCACAAAAACTGAAAAATGACAGTTTAAGAAAGAAAAAAGAGGGTCATAGTGGTCCTGACTTAAAAGCTGATAAACATGGAATGGCTGATAAAATGACGACAAATGTAGTAATATAAATAAAAAGTAAGTGTAAATCAGAATCTTCAAGCAGGTTATCTGAACCAAGCACACTGGTAGAACAGTTACATCACTTCATGATAATTAATACACTGTTAGCTTTAGTTACATTAAACATAATAATACAATAAACCTATAAATAATACAATAAATAAAGTTATAAATAATACAATAAATAAAAGTAAAATATCACTTGGGTTATGTTACACTGATTGCAATATGCCCATATATAAACTTAGCTGTATGTAGAGAAGTATACTTTGCTATTCTACGGGGCAAAACTGTCAGCCTACGCCTCAAAGCAGTTCAGAGAATTTAGATAGTACATGTCAACAGTTTTAGTAAGAGAACTTGAAGACTATATGTAGAGTTGAAATAGTGCCATGCTATTCTGAAGGAAAGAATGGCTTTTGTAGTGGCTGCGGTGTGGACGGTAGCTCACACACTACACAAGCACAAGACATGACGATGTGATTTTTGTTTACTATAACAACAGCATCATATTATAATAGAATGTCCTAAAACTACACAGCATAGAGAGTAAAAAAACTCTAACGATTACAATTTTATAGAAACTGCAAAAAACAAGAATCCGTATTGTACGGCAAATGCTATCAAACCACTGACTCCATTACACATGTTAGGTCTCAAAACTAGTGATTGACTTTAATAAGGGCGCCCTCTAAGTCAATAGCTATTCTGAAAACCTAAAACAAAAAGATTTTCATATCTTTGCATTTTCATTTAAGAATGGCACATCACAATAGCACATTATAAATAACATCCTGAATATTGTGAGAAAGACTTAAAGAATGTTCTAGTCACATTAAACTGAAATAAAAACGTTACAAAATATGATAAAATTGCACAAAACACTGATGGCATTCAGCGGAACATTTTGCCAAACTACTTGACTTTCAACCAAATTTATGGACTAAAACTGTAGAATAATACCATGCACATATCACAATTTTTTCTAACATTTTGGTTAATAAAATTTTACTACATTTAAAAATTGTGTAAATTTTACAACCTACAGCTTGTCCTCCACTGATATTGGCATTCCATTTAAAGATCCATTAGCTGTAACTTTGGTCATTTTTTTTTATTTTGTTTGTTCTGTGTATCATCTGCAGTTTCTGGGTTCGAATCCCTGAACTATGGAGAAATTCCTAATATTTAGCTCATAAATATACCCTATATGAGTATACCAGTAATCTGCATTGTTATTGTTTAAATTTTGTATTCAGGTCAGGACTAGAATACATTTATCAACAATAACAATGGTCATTTCACATACACAGGCTGTGTTGGCAAGGCAGAACGCCGGGCATTGGTCATGATGATCAGATTATAGTAAATTTCTGTAGTTGATGCATTGAAACACAGTAGTGAAAAATTAGTCAAAGTTACAGCTAATGTCCCTTTAATTGAACAATGTGGAACAATTTTCTTTCATGTTGTTGTCATCTTGCCAAAATGGATGGAGAATTGTGTTTGTGAAAATACAGTAACAGATTAACATGATGAATAAAAGACAGATAACAAGCTGACAGAGTGAGTATAACAATATGGGAATCCACTCCATCTTTGAAATACACACAGAGTCAATATCATACACAAGAAAAAAGACCTTCCTGAAAGAAAATGCTATACTTTGATAGTCGAGGGAATATGAAGTACTATTGTGTTGAGAGACTGAAAGACAAGCAATTTGAAAAGAAAGGTAAGCTAAACAACTCACAATTTAGCTAAAATACTTAATACAGTGAGTTGAGGGATGTGGTGCAGATTACAAAAAATATGTACACAGTGTTTGAAGTTACTGATTTTTCATAGATGACATTGCACATTGTTCTGAGATAGAAACTCAATCATACTCTCAATATGAGGACACACTAAACTGCAAACAAAAATAAATAAATAAACTCTTCAATAAACTTCTGTATAAATTGCATATCTTAACTTGAAGTACAATTATTTTTTGCGAGAATCAAATTAACATCGTTTGTAGCACCTAAAAGTTGTCTTCTGGTACAAAATTTTGTCTGAAATCAGAAAAGTGAAAACCTATTCTGGTATTACAGTTTATGAGTACATGTAAGCTGAATCCAGAAATTCAAGCATACTCAACTATGTATAGGGTCTAATACTCATATTATGGTTAGATCTCAGAAAAAGACATTTGAATTTCAATGAAAGATATCATACTGCCAAACAAAGCAATTAGAAAAGTTATCAACAATGGAACTGTCATGTGACCTTGTAATGAACTTTATGTTAAGAGGCATTTGGGTTATAGAGCAATATTTACAAATAAATGACAAGTTTGTATATCTTGGTTGGTAAAACACAAAAAAATTGAATAAATTCCTCAAAAACTATTAAGTTTTCAGCCAGAGTTCAAAATGTACACTTGAATCTTGATAATTTCACACTATATAAAGGATATTGTAGGAGTAAAGTTGCAATATTTTGTTGGGTTTTTGTCACTTCATAAGAATAGCTGTTCATGTTGTTTACCTTACATAGTAGTACTGAATAGTAAGTTTTAGAGCACTGTTCTTAGATATGACCAATCTACAAGCATGACAATTTATTTACAGCACATAAAACATTCTGCATATTATGTATACAAATATTTCAGACCAGCTTTTGGTTACGTTTTGGATATACTAAAGTATACATTTTGTATACATAGTTAAGTATCCATGTCCATATAAAGTGCTGTAATGACTGTCCATTTCAAGCTATGGAAGTTCAAGATACAACATTGAGTTCAAAGTCAAATTTAAATTCACCAAGTACATAAGTTTTAATGAGTGTTGGGGACAGATATTCAGACTCTAAAATTTTTGCTTTAGCTTTCTGGTCTACTGTTTGTGTGAACTCATTCTGAAGCTTAAGCAGTAACTACATGTACATCTACCGGTAGGTATTTGCTATGATGTTTTCTGTAAAATATTTCAGGTTTAAATTTTCTCTATACAGAGCTGACCTAGGGATAGCAGCTTTTTTGAATTTCAAATGTCGGTAAATTTTAGATGGTTTTGTTTCTCTAGTACCAAAATTGCATGTGGATCCATGATATTTTTTCTTGACTTGGCGTGATACTTGAGATTTTGAAAATGAACATTATTGCTGTACTTTGGGAATGCATGTCAAATTTGTCACCTGTAGTCACTGTTTGCATGTTTGACAGTAATTGTACTTGGTACAGAAACTTAGATGTGTCTGCCTACATGTACAGGCTTATAATAGGTGCATGGAGGCCAACCACACTTGTCAAAGGGTAGATTCAAGTCGGCATGGTTAGTAAACAACATGACATAGCTATTCATAGGGAACAGAAACAACCAACAAAGCATCCCTGACAGCAACTTGGTCTCCCTGAATCATCATCATCATACCTGAAATATACTATTCAGCCTCTATAAGTAGATGTATACCTTATTCAGCCACTACAGGCCCTTTGGTTTCAACCTTGTAAATGCCTTTACATATCAAAGGCTGGCAAGACCAAAGTGTACCGGACCAAAGCTGTGGTACAATTCAACATCATCCAAGCAGTATTTTGTAATTGTTAACCATTAAGAGGTACCCTCAGGCAAGCAATGATTTCACTAATCACAAGGACATGGCCCTGTGTTTGTCCCAGGTGTGAGAAGGGTTTTACACAGCAAGCAATTTTGGCTTACATCTCTATATACTTGTTTTATACACGACAAACTCTGGTCTTTCAAATACTAGCTTGATAGTCTGAAGCGTAATATCAATGGACTATTGTTCTTTAAAAACATGTTGATGGCACTATCATTAAGTAAATCAGGCTATACTGATACCTATGAGTCAATGAATTAAGAAAATGCAAAATCAACATACAATTTTGATTGAAAATTGGTACAAAGGTATTCAGTAAGTACTGGCCGTTACACTGTAGGAGATGTGAATGGTCACAGAGTTTATTGCTTACAGGTTTGACACTGTCACCCCTTATTTCTGTACATGGGACCACCAATCCTATTGACAACAATAGGACTGTACCATGGTATGGTGGTGAAAGGGCTCAAGTTAGAAATGAGTTTTAGTACGGACAGGTGTCATAACAAGGGATGGTAACCTATATGCAGATTTATAAGCAGTTCTCTGTTTCACTGGTTTGCACTCTCTCATAAATAGCCCTGTGTATTGCTCATCAAGCAGTAATAATTACTGTCCCTTTAACCCTTCCATCCCCATTTTCCCTGTCTAGAGGTCCAACTATACCACAGAAAACAATGGGATTGGTTGGAACCATGGTGGTGATAGGGTTAAAAAGGCAGAGTGCATCAGAAGAGTGAAATGCCATATTTATGCAAAAATGTCTCTGTATCAAATTTTGTACGTAATGTATCCCGGTCCTGTAGCATTAGTTGTGTAAACACTGTTTTTTCTATAGTTCAAGAACATCTGCCAGCCTACAACCCTTATAAATCCATTTCATGTAACGTTTGATGTACTCTCCATTATTTTATTCTAATCATAGGATACAGGTTCTTGTTCTACTACCCCAACCATTGGTGAAATAGAGTTTTCACTTCACAAGAACACAGCGTTTATGTGTATAACATAATGTCCGATAACGTTTGTTGATAACAGAATTTTAGTGTTCACGAGAATTCAGTTGTCAACATCTGCAACAGATACTGTAAAAATGCATTTGTGTTTGTGAGGCTAATATATGGTATTTCAATACTGTAACATGTTTGGGAGAAAAAGGAAATCTACTTGTTTTATAGAACAACAATAATGAAAATATTATCAAAGGTTACCGCTACATTGGCCCGTAAGAAGAAACACTGTACAATTGATTCATGGTAACTATATGTTCATGTGGACTTATCACTTTAGCTTACCAAAACCATGCTGTCGTTTGAGGGTTTACAAAAATGAAAAGGTTACAGTACTGGCAGGTAAATATTTACTGAAGGCTGGGGATTAAGTTACCTGCCGGCATTTTCATTTTCAAAATCCAATACATGGAATGTTAATTATTTTGACATTTTAAAATGATGTATTTGTAAAAGTATTTAAAAGTTTTTTAGATTTATGAGAAAAAATGAAATTGATAGAGTCAAGACTAGCTATTGAAGCAAACACGTGAAGCAGACTTTCACTATAAGAGATAGATGTAGGAAGATAGAGTCAACAGAAGACAGAATAAAACAATTGCTACTTTCGATCAATCTTCTCTAGCCTGTTTCTTCTTCTCATTCTGTAGGAATTGACTTGTCCGTTCCGCACATGCTCAGTGTGATCACTCTCCTTCATGTCATTGCCATAGTTACTGTTGTTGCAATGGATAGCTTGACTTTGAAGCCAGAGTCTCAATCTGTCATCATATCCATTTTGTGGAGACAGTACGACCTGTGAGTGGACAGATACATGTATTCAAAATCACCATGCTCTAGAAATTTCAGGATTTCAGAAGTCGATTTTAGAATTTCTTTCCACTTCCCTCAGTAAGGCCCTATACTAGTACATGTGACAAGGAAAATTTATTTGAGTCAGAGATAGTACATTTGAGACAGTCTGTGACAAGTTCATTAACAGCATAGGGCAAACAACACAAACAAACGTCTGACTTCACAAATTCCACATACTGAGTTCATAGAATTGAGAGTAATTTTACACACTGAACAATAGTGTCACTGGGTTTCACTGTACAAACCAAGGTATGTACCTTAAAGGTAAGGATTGAGTTTGTTCTAGACTGTAAGAGCATTATGAAGGTGTCATAGCCTTTTGTTTTCCATTGAAATTGTAATCTAGTAAGTATATTTCCTGGCAAGACAATCTGATGCCTGACCCATGCCTTTAACCATAGACCCTCAAGGGTCTATGCTTTAACAATACTATACACAGTACTATTTCTATTTCTGACAACAGGGATTGCTTAAAGTATTGTATCAGTGATGAAAGAATTCATGTATTGAGTTCCATGGTGTGCGTGCATATGCTTAAATTTGCTCCTTTCTGTCATCTAGAAGTTCTGGACATGCATGTACTTTATACTGTTGAAAGACAATTTCCCTGGATTTCGACAATATCAAGAGGTAAATAAACACTTTAACAAACTACAGCTAAGTATACTGGTATTCATTAATAAGCTATCCCTGTCAGATGCATCAGATAAACTGTGGCTAAACCAAATATGCCTTGGAAAACAAATATGCTTTGCAATAATACTGAAAGTTTGATAATGTGAACTGCATATCACAGAAAATATGGATGTTTTACTTATGGTCTTCTATCAGGGGGGCATCTTGCTTTTGCAATAGTGCTTACAATTGGTGTATACTGGTAGATGTTTTATTATGACTATGTGTTTTTCCTGCCCTGTTGATGCTGTTGTTCTTTTGTTAGAATGTCTTTGGTTGTAAATACACAGTGCTGTTTACACTCAAAGAGTGGTATCAAATAGTATCTACCCATAACATTTTGCCGTACCTTTGGATGGGATCTTCTGGCAACAAGCACCATGAAATAGAGACACACACTGCAAATCAGCATCTGATCAAATCAAGATAGGTAAAAAAAGCAGAGAGAAAGATGAGACAACAAGGACAATTGTAAAATCTTTCCACAACAAAAGTTTAGAAAAAGACAAGCTAAACAAATACACAGTTCTGATGAAAAGCATAGAATCTTATCATATTCTGTTGACTAGCATTTAAATTTTATTGTACGTTCAGCAGCTTGTCATAGAGAATCCAGTCACAATTGGAGACACTGTGGTTCATCACAGTTCAGTCAAGTTGGGCTGATATCATAAACTTGTAAATGACATTCATTGTTTAACAATATTTGACGTTTTTCAGAAATCATAGAGAGATGTGTTAAATGCATTGATTTGAACCTTTTTCCACCAATAGAATGGCAGCCTTTGTTGTAAGCAAACCTGGACAAAATGCGATCATGAATGGTTACATTCAATTTCAAAACTCCTTCATCAAACTTGGGAGTGCTCCAAAGCACTAGAAAGTTCAGTTGATGCAGTGCAGCAATAGTATTAGTCTTTTCTTTCATCAGCTGTTCACAATTTTTAATAAAGTTGTGTGAATGGAGGCTGGGTAAGTGGAATTGAAAAATTCCATGAATCTACCGGTAGGTTTGAATTTCACAATATTCATGTGTCATCTTTTTTCTAGTTTTTATTCTTTGAATGCTACATCATTATAATGGAATGTAGTGCATTAACCCTTTGAGTGCTGTAATTTTTCCCACCAAAATTTCAGTGCAACATTTTACCAATTTTTATGAATTTTTGGTAATTCTTTTGACAGTTTTGCATTAAATGGACATCTCTATTCAATAGGTACAGATTTTGATCAAAATTTTGAAGGAAAATCTGAAAAAAATAATTACTAATTGTCTGGATCATTATCTGGATCTGGAAAAAAAATTGTCTGGGTTTATATTTTATAAAGGTGACAAAATTTGACTTTGGCACTCAAAGGGTTAAAGGTATACAGTCACCTGTAATCTAGATATGCCCATATATGGTCAAAGGGGCGTTCCTTGGTATTCAAAATGCCCATGTGAGGGCGCTGTTTTTAAAAAGCGGCCACCCGCTTAAAATCTGTGATTGGTTAGATTTTCTCTTTCCATGGTAACTGTGGCAAAATTGGAACAGGTGACAGTATACCTTTAAGGGTCTATTGTAAATACCAGAGCTGAACATTTCCAGTCCTACTGACTCGAAGATAGGCCACAACAAATAAGTTCAAATTTATAACATTTATGACATAAGTTTGCCATTTAACTGCATTCTTGTGCATTGAAACTGTCAAACTTCACTACAAAGGGTGACTTTGATGAAAAGTAAACTGCTGTGAATCTCTGTGAGATTCTAATGATGTATAGGTGACGTGATGCTGCAAGGTACTGAGAGAGCAGCAATGTGATTATGTACAAATAATGCATGATTGTAAGCCAAGAGTTATCAAAGCTGTCATGTTAAAGCTCCATTAGCTGTAACTTTTGGTGAATTTTCTATCATTTTTTCTCAGTCTGTTAAACACAATTTTCTGTTTTGCACCAGATCATTCTGAAGTATTTATTGTTCAACTTGTTAATGAAGTGTCTATTGATATTGGGTCTGATGCTGAATTCTAGTTTGGAAAGAGTTTATAGGTCAACAATAACATTCATTTTGTACACAATGTTTCAAGTTTGCAATGCTAACAATCTGTATTTCAACATACTTTTGGAAGAAGAGTTTGAAATTGTACTTGTTTTCTATGACAAAAATAATAAAAATATCAACAAAAGTTACCGCTATTGTCCCTGTAAGTGGCAAAGAAGCAAGAAATAGATTAGTGATGAACCAACCTGAAGCACCAGCCATAGGATAACATTTGTTAGAACTGTGTGAGCAAACAACTCAAGTCCAAACTTCATGCATATTAAAGCTTCCAATAGCGTTATTGCGCTGCAAAAGGGTTACAAGAAAATATTGGTGTGGATCTAAATGTACGTGTAACTTTGGATATTTAAGAAAAACACAGCATCACTAGACTGCAGTCTAGGCTATACTTCAGTTGTAAGAACAAAACACTTTGATTTACAATGTTTAACCATATTTCACCATCAGGTCAAGTTAGTTTAAACCAGTGATGCATAACATATCCAATGTAATGCATTGTAATGGAGACTTGAACATTTGGAGGGCCCTGAAAACACGGATACTGTAAACATGGCCTTTGCTAATTGAACCTACTATGACAGACCATGCCAGGTACCGGTAGGTTAAACAACTCGATTTTGGCTCAATACTATGTTTTTTCCTGACATGGCAGATGGGGAAGTGATATTGCCTGGCAGGATAACGGTTAAGACTGTTTATAAACAACAACAGATATTTTACATACTTGTATTCCTACATGTACCTTTCTCCATGGTCTACCCTCATGATGATAACTCAATGAGTTTGCACTTACCTATACCCTACTCAAGGACATAATTTGGAACAACTACATTGTTTTCATTACAGTGGTTGAACCACATGGCAGAAAACAGGGATGAGAGGGCAAGGATCTTATTTCAATCACAGTTAAAAGAGCATCCTTATGGTGACTGTTGTCATAATTTCAGATTGATGTCAACATAAACATATATGTGTATGTTTAAAGTTATATTTGGGGATACAATAAACGGCTTCCTTGTGTGCACTGCCAGGAGATGCTATCATATAACATTGCTTGATATTGGCGATTTGTGTTTTGACATTATATACCTGTCACTGTACATTCAAGTATATGGGTATTGGAGTATGCTTTTTCCGTTAAAGAAATTGGAGCAAAGGAATGCCATTGAACATTTGTTGGTCTTTATATCAATAGAAGGATAAACAACTCATCATTGATTACAAATATTGCTAAAAAAATTTTTGTATGAAGTAAATTTGACCAGGTATTGGTACATCAATGTCTGTATAAACAGTCCGGTCACATAAAAGTAAAATCAAGAACTCATACTGAAGTCCACATGAAAACAAATGATACCCGGTACTCATTGTACCATGCTATTGTATCAGCTTTCACCTTTATTGTGTCAAGTTCAATGTCACCATCAAGCCAAGTTGGTTTCAACCAGTGTTTCATGTTGCACATTAACAAAAACTTAAATATTTGAAGGCCCCCATGATTTTTAGTGACCATATCTGCTACCTACATGCCGTGCCAAGTAGTGAATACAGACTTGGCGTAATACTGCTGTTGAATTGACACATGAAGAAGTGAAACTGTCTGGCAGGACTAGGGTTAATTGTGACAGTAATAAGTATTGGCATGACCTCTTACAGCTATGAACATTTGTAATTTGGCAGTTGGCAATTCTGTATCCATTTTGGATCATTTCATCCATGCATTTGTTCAGTTGTTACTGTTTTGAGGAACCAAATCTACATGTTCCCCTTATGTTTCAGCCTGCTGCCTTTTGTGGTGGATTATTCTCTATACCATCATCAGCCTGCTGCCTTTACTGTTTCACTACACCATCATGGACGTACAAACTTTTGGACCATTTGATGAACTTATCCATGAGTTTGCAATGTTAAAATTTGAAATAAATTTGCATACACACACACACATAGATATATATATTTGTTAAAATGTTGTTACCTGAACGATGGACTTTAATAATAAAATTGTGAACACTGAAAGAATTATCAGTTCTCAGAAGTGCTTGATACACTGACATGCAAGTGCTTAAGATTTCATATTTTGAAAGTGCCAGGACTCAAGTCCTCTTTATCAGAACTCATACTTGTTCATGCAGATTTTTCAAGTTTGTAAGTACTGCTAGAGAAAGTGGAATTAGGCTTAGATCTGGTCAGTGAAATTACCAGACATTCCAAACAAAATAATTGAAAGGTATAACAGTAGTGATGATGCTGCAGGTTGTCAGGTGAGAAAAGATGTACGCTTAACCGAAAACAAACACGTAACAAAAAGTAAATGTCCTTTTATGATAAACAGCATGCTGTGCAAACTGAAAAAAAATCCCTGACAATTTCAGAGAGACATGCAGAAGATGTGATGAATGACAGAGCAATCCAAACTCACCAGAATACCCAGCATTGTGTACCTAAACGTTTACAGCGTGGATCAGTGACATATGAATAATATTGCCTGGAATATGGTGACCATGAATGAGGAGAAATACAGATGTTAACATAGGTGAATGCACTCCAAGTTCTGTCCTATTTAGCACTGCTGTAGATAGTGGCGCATCTCACAGAAAGATTTCAAGAATGATGAAGACTACATCATAAGCAAATTTCCAAACTGGAGACCTAGCCTAAGTTGACCAATTACAAGTTTGCTGCAAAGATGTGTGTTAAGAACACTGCAAACACTGAAAAAACATGCAACAAGAATGTATTTTGTGGGTGATTTACACTCAGAAACATTGAGTATAATATTCTTTGACAATATTTCTGTTTGATGAGGGGGATGGGACATGGGTATAGTGACTTACCTAATAGTAGGGGCCACGATGACTGCTATGAGAAATATCCTTATAACATTCAATTGGTGACCAGTTGGTATCAGAAATATGTGTTTCAAGAAAAAAGTATTCAGTTCTGTCACCTGTGGAAACAGAAAGAAGACAGAACAACAACTATGTTTAGCAATGTCTACAGTCTTGTACATGCAGAGAAATAACATGTATTTTCAGGCACTGGTGCGGAATTGATATTTGTAATGACAAATATCATTTTTATAGAAACAAAAATATTCTATACATGGAGACAGTTCCTTGGCTTTGTATCATACAGCAATCCTTAATCACTGGTCTCTGCATTAATGTTGACTATTTATGTGATGTTAGTCCTTTGTTTTCTTTTGAAATTTCTGTAGAGTCAATTTTTAAGAGATAAAGCTGATAATCTGTCCCTTTAAATAAATGCATCTGTTTACAGATACAGAGAACCTGCCCTGACAGTGTTTTGTATAAGGCATTAAAGCTGATCTATGTTTCCAAGTGTCCTCAATCATTATACCAAGGCCTCCTTAACGTTTCCACCCCTATGTCCCAGTATGGAGGTCCAAGATGACAATTGAAAACAACAGATTTGGACTAAACCATGCTAGTAAAAAGGTAGAATGCAAGCATGTATATTCTAGTGGAGACTGGGGAAAATTGCAAATGGAAATTCTAAATCAGTAATAGATCTCTGTCTTCTCTAATGAAATAAAAAGCACAGAAAGCTCATGAAATTATACCCTCAATGACATGGATGAGGGACAATGTGGATATTTTCACCAAATTTACATATCTGAACGTGCTTACAGGCAATACCATTATTTGTTGGGGTCTTAGAACGCATGACTAAACAACTTGAGTTAAGTGTAATATCTTTGGATTGATAATGCTTGCTGTAAAAATACAGGGCAAACCATGACTCTACCATGCATAAAATAACTTGATAAGTGTAACATTACACTTGACACTTTTTAAAATCTTTGTAAATTCTGTTACACAGGCAGCATTAGACTGTAAATCCACCACAGAGATCTAATACCTGAACAACTGGTACTGCTTTCTGTGTGTATTTCCATCTGGTTTATGGACTCAAAATAAATGTGTAAAAAGTAAAAATAAACAGTCATAAATTTAAATGCACCTACTGACATCTTACCTGCCACATCACTAGAAGAATATAAACAGCAACGACTCTCATACATGATGAATTTGGGTCTAACCATCTTACATGTGTCCAACTACCAGAAGAAAGGAAAAATACATTGATAACATTGTATTAAAGAGTAAACAGCATGTTCTCCAACATCCACAAACCTTGCCTTTGACAAAGCAATATCAAACAGAGAAGTGTAAAAAGAACCGTATCAGATGCAAGAGTGAAACAGATTTTTGTTCAAAAATTTGCAAGTTGCCATAGAGGGCGCTCTACAAAAGGCTAGCTGTATGTCAATACCTTGTTTCATGTAGCGGTATATAGAAGCATGGATTTCAAATCAAGAACTGACAGTCATGTTTGGAATTACAGATGACTTTTCCTCTATTTCTTAAAATAATCACTTTTATGAAACTCATAGGGTTGCCAAATAGAGCAATAACTTTCTTTGAAGATTTTATTCAGATTGATTCTTATGTTTTATGAGATTTATTCTCACCTTGCAGGAGTAAATTGAAGCACAGCTCGCCGTATTTTACCTGATGTGGAATGTATATCTCTGAAACAGACATAAGAAACAATGAGAAATGAACAAGTCATCGAAAGATGACACAGTCCCTGCTGTTTACATTGTTTGGAATGTTTAGTAGCTGTAAACTACTGATAATTGTGTTAATGTTGAATTCTGAGTATCATGTCAATAACATTCAACATCTAAGAATTCCTAGGGTTTCTGCGAGCCCTCGAGGCAAATATCTCCCTTGCTCTGCCGTACTGGAAATCGGCAACACACGGCCCTTCCATTGAGAGCAACATCAAATTATCTACATTGCCGTCGGAAAATCTACTACTGGCTCCTGTTTTAGCAGCTGAAGCCCTTTTCGCATGCAACCAAGGATACAGGAATTACTACTGCAATACATGTCAATTGTCGAACTGCAGGAAACCTTTCCGCATATTCTTGAATTAGCAAACGACATGACTCCGAGTTCTCAGCGTAAACTTCGCTTGTCTGAAGTCGTTTCTAAACGCGTTGCCGCGAGTGCTCACGGTTTACGTAGTCTGATCCAAGATGATCGATGAAGTTTTAAGTGCCTCGATACCGTAGTCAAGGAGTTCATTGTCAATCTCTGGGTATTTACTTGCATTTATGACTTTGTCAAGACACAATAGGATATTAGTACATGTAGTAAGCTTACAGTTGGCAGGAAATCGCTCCTCCGTTCGCTGTATCAAATGTTCGGCGCGATGAAGCGTCGACGCGAGTTTGCACAGGCAAAGCGGATGACGCAGCTCTCATTAGCATATGTCAGGTCGTGTGGTTGGCTTCGATTTCTTCTCTGAACTCGCGTTCATGATTCCTTTACATCTAACACTGTCCGTAATTCTGCGATGGTCGACTGTATCATTGGTTGTATTATCGAGAGGTTGCATTCATGATTCCTTTACATCTAACACTGTCCGTAATTCTGCGATGGTCGACTGTATCATTGGTTGTATTATCGAAAGGTTTGCATCCTGACTATGAAAGACAAAATTACATTGGTCAATGATCGGCATCATCAACATGCATGTCATGGCAATACGAACGAATATTGTTTGCTTCAGCAAGCCGTCTGCAACGTTGTTATTTGCGGCATTCATCAACAAACTCCAAAAACAGCGCGGGCCTTCGCACCGTTACGCTCCACCAAGGGATAGCCATCGGGCAGAGCATGGCTCCTTCAGACTTTGAAAGTCGACGTTCTTTCTCGAGTGTTTTTATTTCGATCCCGTACTAGCCGTTCTTTCAACTTCCGAGTAGCGAAAAAAAGTTGAATATTAATGACGGTTTTTCGGTACTGCATTACTTTGCGGACGGCATCATTCGTGGCCAATGCAGTCGACGTCGAACGCCGCCTTCATTTTCTCGTCCCGTCATGACGGACCGTCTGATCCCAAACAGATAAATACCTTCGTCAAACAGCAACATTTCAGAGCACGTGTTCACTGCATGTGATCACCAGCGATTCAAATCGTCTGACCATACCATTATTTTACGGGAGCCCGCATAAACAACCGTAGTGCTTGTCAACGATGACGTTTAAAACTGACGAGTTGATTTTGCAAATTACTAAAGCTTTCTGTGGCTCTCGTTTATCACGACAGACAACGCTTGACGCCTAAAACTCCTAAAACTGACCAACCGAAACCGTCACCAGTCCTGCGAAATACCTTTTGGAATCGACTACAACCTTTGCTAGCGTCTCCCCCATAAATAATCGTACAGTCCGGTGATTTACGTCATCAGTGTATTTACATGATCCAAACATTGGCTTCAGATTCGGATTCAGAGAAAAAAAGTCTGAATAAAAGACATCAAGAGTAATTTTGGTGACTAAATTGAATTATTTTGAGATAATAAGAACTGTGCATCAAGAGACCATATGGTACTACATTTATGCCCAGTTACAAAACGATCGCTTCACAGATGCCAGAGAAATCGTTGATGACAGGTGCACGGACGGAAGGACGCCGGGACGGACATGACCTAACCCATAAAGTCCCCGCTTGCGGGGACTTAAAAATGCAAAGAACACACAAATCTGCTTGAAAAGTTATGTATAGATTTATAATGCCTAATAATATCAATACTCTGGTTTCATTAAAGTTTGCAATGAACCCCACACAAATGTGATAATCATACCAAACTTGATTTGATAACTTCTGGACAGCACAAATAGTTGCTCTTTTTGAACATTACCAAATTTATCTATATGGTTCTTCTAAAGAACAAAGATTGCCCTTATGAAAGACTGTACAAAATTCTATAGAGTTTTATAGCTTCCTGATATTCTGTAGATATCTATAGAAGTTCTCAAGAAGTGTATAAAGTTTTGACCCCATTTTTTATAGAATTCTATCGAAAAACAAGATCCCAAAGGATTCTATAGAACATTTTTCATAAAGGTGACTTTTCCTACTCACCCTGTATAATGAAAGTAAGAATGCTATGGTCATGCTGAAATAACAGTTCAAGTGATGTGTGTTGGTGTTTCAGAATGTCTAATGTTTATGGCTGATAGTTTTATAGAGTACATTTGTTTCTTTGTAACCCAATGTAATGTTTATATGCTGTATACTGTATGGGTTCATGTCTGAGTGTTTTCCACAAACAAGGAAACTTACTTGATGCTTTCCCAATGAAAGTTACTCATTTCCAGTTTCTTGCACACAAACATTCCCAGCCAGATTCCCAGTCCATTGCACACCAAGACATCCAGGATCAATTGATCCCACCAACACTCGGCAAAGTTTGGAAGTAAATGAGCAAAAGCAACCTGTAAGATGGTATCAAAATTACTCTGATTGTAACCAGGCCAAGCACAAAGCTTCTCATAATTCTGATAGCATCTGTGTTTATAAATTCATAGATAAAATTGTAAGAAATTACATATCCATAAAGCTGATTGTATAAGTAATTACATGAAAGCTGATTTCATGTGTATGTCACAAGCTATACTCTTATAGAAAATACTTCAGAATGCTGCGTTTCAAATTCTAAATGTTTTCAAGGCATTTTTCCTCAATACACATAAGATACACTTGTTCAAAACTGCACACCTTACAAGAGTCCTTTGTGATGGATACCATTAATGAATAATGATTACATCTGGCGTATCAAAGCAATTATTTCAGAATCTATTGCCATATCTGAATGTCTCTCTCTGCTCAGGCAAATCAATAAACATCTCAACATCTGCTGAACTTTTAAGTCAGAGGCCATTGGGTATTCCTAAGTTAACTTGATACAATATATATAATACCTACATGTATACACGTACATTGTACATGGATTTAGGCTTGAATTTCTCACTGAGATTAGAACAAAATGAATTTCTTAGCAATGAATCAACTAACCTCAGTAATCTCCCACGTCACACTGATTGTCCAACATATCCCATAATGCCTCACTAATAGTGCTTTTAACGCCCAACCAGAGAAATGTGCAAATGCAAATATGTCCATATGACTCCAGATTCGCTCTAATGTAACAACGGAACAGTTAACTGCATATTCCTGAAAGAGAAAAGAGATGTATCAGACACTGTTTGGCAAAATCACTCATTATTATAGTAACACATATGTCAATCACTAGTAATTTGATAACATATTTGTCACTGCATAATAAAATGCTATTGACGGTAAAATTTTAATTTTCATTCTGAAAGCTATTAGAAATTATTACAGAAATTAGCTTATCAAGGCCATACCTCAGATTGGAGAGTGAAATGTTAAATTGCAGAAACCTGATAACACACACTGTACATTCAGTAAATAAGTTCAATTTATTTGACACATTTTCGTTAAAATCCACAGTTTGATGTGATAAATAATTTAGTCAATATTTAGGCTCATCCGCTGTAACTTTTGATGCTTTTTTCAGTATTGTTTATGTCTTTGTAAAATACACTCTCTTGTTACAGACTACTGCAAATATCATGCACATATTTCTTGTTCCTAGTGGTCAACTTGTCAATACAATGTGTATCGGTATTTCTGTGTATGTTACATTTGTGTGTGATGACCACATTATATTTCAACTGCTCATTTAGACAACTGAATTTCAGTCAGGACTAGAATTTAGTTGTCAACAATAACACAGATTTTCCATACAATGCATTTTGTTTTTTTTCAACAAAGTTAGGGGAGCAGAAGAAGAAAATGCTTGGTTTCCACACCAAAAATAATGAAAATAAATATAAAATCTACAGAAAGACATTACGATAAAAAATTTTTCATTTGTGATAATTGAAGGAAAGCTTTTAGTACATAGATTTCGCTACGATAGAATAAAAGAGGTTTTACTGAAAACAGGGTTAATGTTGGAACATGTATTTAAAATAATGCTGACCTTCAGAAGTAGGAAAGTAGGTTGGAGTGACATTTTGAGTCACATGCAAATACTGTAGTTGTAGTTGTGATGACACATTTCAAAATCCTAACACACATGTAATTCAAATAAGCAGAGGACACACTAATGACAACCAAATTACTGTTTTTTATTTTTGCAAATTTATGATACAAAATATCACATTTAAGATTGAATTACAAAACTCTCTTCCAATTCACTTTTTACTTTATTTATTTCATATTGAGAAGAAAATAACATATTATTATATGATTTGTTTTCTCAACAAGTCATCGTTGATGACACAGTCCCCGCTTGTCCATTTTGTTATAATCTTTGGTGTCTAGGTAGCTGTGGTCTAGGTAGCTGTGGAATGACATTGATGCAACGGGTACATCAGGCCTGTGACTTGCATAATAAAGTAATCTGAGGAACGTTCAATAAATGACTCATCTCTGCCGGTAATGACCACTCAAGGAACTTTTGATTACATCACACATAACGATGCCCTTACTGCCTCCAGTGTCATGATGGCACATACTATACACATGGTTTGGTGGAATTTTCGAAATGGTATGGGATCGAGTATGTTGTTGTAATCAGCCATTTCCGATCATATAATGAAACAAATTAATGTGCACAAGAATGCAGCCATAGTATTTTATCTTCGTATCACGTTTGAACAAAATCAGTCCATCGAGGGACAGTGACCTATGTTTATGTTTCAAAGACATAAAAAAATCACACCAAAATTTTAATCAAATGGCTGTCTATGACCATATGGATCATAGCACAAAATTAGTAGACATGCATATGTATGCCATAGTACTTTATCTTTGTACCAAGTCTCAACAACATCGGTTAAAGAATATTTGCATATGATTAAGCCTAAAAGACATGAAAAAATCCAAAAATGACCATCTGACAGCGATATTGGAAAAAAATGACAATCTGGCAGCCATATTGGAACAGTACAAAGTATTTAGCTACAAGAATATTGGAACATGTCACGAAGTAAATTGACATGTATATGTATGCCATAGTGCTTGATCTTTGTGCCAAGTTTGGACAAAATGGGTGTAATGACCTTTGAATTACGGTTCACAGACATGCAAAATTCCAACAAAATGGCAGTTCTGCAGCCATATTGGATCCTATCGCAAGCTTAATTGATACATGCATATGTATGCCATTGTGCTTTGCCTTTGTGCCAGTTTGAACCAAATCGGTTCAAGGATGTTTGAGTTATGGTTCGGTTAAGACATGAAAAAATCGCAAAAATATGGCCGCCTGTCGGCCATATTGGATCATATCACGAAGTAAATTGGTGTTCATATGAAGGACATAATGTTTTGCTTTTGTGCCAGATTTGAACAGAATCGGTTCAAGAATGTCTGAGTTATAGTTCAAAGACATGAAAAATCGCAACAAAATGGCCGCTTCACGCCCATATTGGATCGTATCGCAATATAATTTGACATGCATATGTAGGACATAGTGTTATGCCTTTGTGTCAAGTTTGAACAGAATCGGTTCAAGGATCTTTGAGTTATGGTTCAAAGACACGAAAAATCGCAAACAAAATGGCCGCCTCGTGGCCATATTGGATTGTATCACAAAATAATTTGACATGCATATGTAGGCCATAGTGTTATACCTTTGTGGCAAGTTTGAACAGAATCTGTTCAAGGATGTCTGAGTTATGGTCCAAAGACATGAAAAATCGCAACAAAATGGCCGCCACGCGCCCATATTGAAACATACCGCAAAATAATTTGACACGCATATGAAAGCCATAATGTTATGCCTTTGTGCCAAGTTTGAGCAGAATGTTCTCAAGGATGTCTGAGTTATGGTCCAAAGACATGAAAAATCACAATAAAATGGCCGCCTCGCGCCCATATTGGATCGTATCACAAAATAAATCGATGTGCATCTGTAGGTCATAGTGCTATGCCTTTGTGCCAAGTTTGAACAAAATCAGTTTAGCAGTGTCTGAGAAACTGTTGATGACGGACGGACGGACGGACGGACGGACGGACGGACACACGGACGGGACCCAATCTATAAGTCCCCGCCGGACTTCGTCCGCGGGGACTAAAAACATGAAATCATGCATTATAGCAAACTGCTAACTACTATAAAAACCTATATTTTAACTGCAACGCTGGTACTTCTATGAAAGCCCGATTTAAAGTATCTATGGTAGCACAATATTAATGTAGGTTGATGGATATGTATGATTATATTAAGTAGCCCATCACAGAGGAAAATGTCTCATATTTTAGTCTGTGTGAAACGAGTATTGGGATATACACAGTATTTACTTAGTTGATGCCACAGTTTGTCATGTGACTCAGTGTAAACTCTCTCCTCCAATTTCACTTTCATCAGATTTGTGAGTAATTTGTTGGAAACAGAACCTTAACCTTCCCATTAAAATGCTGGATTTCAATGTCGGAGGGATATTCCCAATCCAACTCTTCATACATTGGACATCATTCAGAGGAGGATTTGGGATATTTGTAGAGTTATCAACATGTTTGCCACGAGACAGCTTAAACTCATCAAACTTCCAGCACTTAAATTGTATTGAAATGCACACAATGGAATACCACCACACTGCTGAATGAAGAGCTATTAGTGTACAGCTGGCCTATTGCAATCAATATCGCCTGCTGAGTAAATCATACTACTTAATACACATTCTGATATATGTACTATAAATTTATTTACTCCAGTATACACCCATTCTCTCCAATGGTGAAAGCTTTCCTTCATTATGATGCACGGAGAGTGTATCCTGCTGATGCACTGATGACAATTTTTACTTTGATTCCATTCAGAAAGCAAACATTTATGGATGGATCAATATTTCACTAAATGAGTTCAATGTTTTGAATTTCATGCCAGCATTTATGGCATATCAGACAATGGATGTTCATTGTGTACAAAAAATGGGCAACACAAAGACATGACAGTCGTTAAAAGGCCATGGACAAAACAGAAATGAATGATGTTTCAGATATGGCACATGTACAGATGTTGCTTTATCAAGATATGCTTTATCAAGGGAAATCTTTCTGTGTAAACAATAACTGCAAGGCATATATTCACTGTACATTTATGATAGTTTATTTGTCATTAGAATGTACTGGTACCCACAATTCCTCAGTATCAGTGTGCGGCAATGAACATAAAACAGTTATTTATGCAAAGATTGAGCAGACTTTTACATGTAAAATATATACCACACATATCTTTCATTAATATTTCATAGCTTTCTGTACTGTAATTGACATGCCTACATCTCATTCGTTAGATGTCAAAAAAAACAAAGGCACATAATTCTGAACAAATAAAATTACCCAAACTCACTTTTTAGTGGCTTCTTTCATTAAAACAACGTGAAAAAGATTCACATTTTATATTTTGACACAGTGTTCTGATATGTTGGACCTTTGAACTTTCATTCCTGTAGCACCATGGGAACAATTCACTTTATGCCAAAAGCACTTACAGAAACTGGAGTAGTGAAAATGAAAAATCTATAATGATTTGCTGGAAACAATGGAAGCACTAAACATTGCCCATTCCATATTAAATTTAAATATCTCCTTTAAAGCTATTATTGAAATCAAATACACTGCAGAAAGCACATATCACTATTCAATAGACATGTGAGAACTGCATGGCTGCATGTAACTTAATTCTGTTTCTATTCATGGAAGGTAAAAAACACAAACTGGAATAGTGGTATTCAATGACAAAATTATATTTTAACATTATTATATGCACAAAATTTCAGGGGTCACTTCAATTCTGTGTTTTTTTTTGTGTATGCAAGGCAGACTATCACAAATCTCATGAATGAAAAGTAATTAAGTACTGTACATGAAGAACTGTCATTAGTTTTTAGCTGTATACCAGACAAACTGACAATTCAGGCTATAAAAAAGAATGGCTTTTGTTTGTAATTCTTGTTTTAATATGTTGATCAAGACAAACCATGCCAGCCTTTTGTTTTCACATTCCTTTGAACAAAATAAATATCAAAAATTTGAGAGTGTGCCACATGGCTAAAAATTTCACATGATATATCCCTAGTAGTAATAGCATTATCAATTCATACAATATATGTGTCTGAACACTGATCTTATCATCATCATCTTGCTATGTGTAAGAATTACTGCTGCATTTATAAAATTTAATTAAATGTAAGTAGTTTGATCTTGCCAGCAAAAAATGATAAGATAAGATAAATAATAGAATCACAGAATCATTTTCACAAGAGACCAACAGTGAGAACTAACCTACAATTTTAGCTGTACTGTCATCACTAATGTTTGCTTATTATTTCCAGTCAAGAATTTGATTCAATAAAGGCTGTTTTATGCTACATGTAACTGTTTGAATCACATTTTCACTCAGTGAAGTAAAACAAAATTACCTGCGTATTGTCTTTGCCTATATCTGCATGACAAAATTAATAAAATTCAAATAAAGAGATAAAATAAACAAGTACATGTACATTAAACTAAGTTGTCCGTTGATTTGCATAAAAAACAAGATTTTCACTTCATATATGTTGTCGCAAAACTAAAAAATATATAGAAATTTGCACTCATAAGCTGATATAGGTCATATGAATGTGAATCATACATCCTTATTCATTCTATAAATGCCCTTGGGTGATACTGGATTTTATGTCTCTGTTAATCAAGTTACATGTACTTTTCAACTGTTATACACAGCGCACACTGCAGTGATGACTATAGTAGAATTGTACAGAAATGAAAAGTCATTTCTGCTTGGTGACAAATTACTATTGAATTCTCTGCAGGTCCTGGCAGTGCTGGGCTAGGATTGTCATCCTGTCAAGCACAACTTGACTGTTTAGGGGCTACACAAAAGAATCAAAATTATGTTTAGTGTTGTCAGTGAGGTGAGACATAGTATGTACCCTAGAGCATAGATAGTAGAGGCATGGACTGTCTATGCCTACAAGTAATGATCTAATATTGGAGATATACAGGGAATGAACTGAGGTTGGAGATATACAGGGAATGAACTGAGGTTGGAGATATACAGGGAATGAACTGAGGTTGGAGATGTAGAGGTACCTATCTGAGGTAGGAAATGTATATAGGTACGTCTCTGAAGTTGGCAATGTATAGAAGTACCGGTATACTAATCTGGGGTTGGAGATGTAGAGGTATACATGTACTGATCTGAGGTTGGAGATGTAGATGTACACTAATCTGAGGTTGAGATGTACAGGTATACTGATCTGAGGTTGGAGATGTAGAGGTGTATACTGATCTGAGGTTGGAGATGTAGAGGTATACTGATCTGAGGTTGAGATGTACAGGTATACTAATCTGAGATTGGAGATATACCTGGACTTCATAGCCTAAAGTTCTTACATGTATGATATGCATAGCCTTTTTATCAGTATCAACAGATTACTGTAATAGGAAAATTTATTCACTGTATTTAATAAACAATTTGAGTCTACATGTATGGGTATGCAATACCATGAATTGTTGGAATTTCATCTTTTAGAATTTTTCCAGCAGAAATCATTCAAGTATACTAGACCTATTTATTGACAATACCAGTACTGTGGCTGACTTGCAAGGTTTAAGCTGATTGGTCGATTGTCACTATTCACAGCAACTTGGAGAGTTTATTTGTATTATTCAATTATAATGGTAAGATTCTGCCAACCAATTGGACAAAAGCTTCCAAATCGCTGCAAAGTCAGCTCCAATACTGTTCTTGGCAATGTTACATGTACGTTCAGGTGATCATGTTTAATATTTGCGGTTAACGTCCTAAAAATTGGAAACTTCCCCTTACCAGTCAGTAATAATTGCACAAAATCTTAATTTCATGCTTTTTCTACAGGAAGAAAATAATCTCCAAGGTTAAAGTTTCAAAACAGCTGCAAAATTTTGTCTCAATTCGGTAATTATATGAAAATAAAGGAAAATAAAATTATGTTAGGTCAATAATTTTCAAGGTACAATGCCAAGGCACAGCATGACATCAAAAGCAAAATCAAATTGAAAATGTTAGGGGAGTAGTAAGATATTTGGATGGAACCCTTAACAGCAAACTGTATCAACGACCTGCAACATTTACAGTGAGCTACTGGTAATGGTATGTGGGTGGAATGCATGTCACATACAAACTTCTGATGCTGTGCAGAGATAGGCAGCCTATGACATGCAGCAAAGGGTAATTAAGTGAGAGCTGAGGGCCTGTGTTTTGTAATCTATGCTCATGATCTGAAGCTAATAGGGCAAGAGGCACACTGGGACTGCACTATGGCACATGGCAAATTTGAACTGCGTTTGCTCTGACGCTGATCAATGGCCAATCTGCAACACTCGAGGGGGAAATACAACCTGGCAACGTACTGGCTTAGAAGTTTGTATTCGATTGGTAGATTGTCAGTACTTGTCATTATTTACAGCAACTTAAGGAGTCTGAAAATATCTTGTCCACCTGCTTGGTAATTTGGAAATAACAATGAATTTCAATCAACCAATTAACTGAAAGCTTCCGAGATACTATACGATAGGGCTTTTGGGATGCATGATGTTGCAATAATTTTGCCTATTTTAGTTGAGTATCTTTCCTTTTGATAGAGACACTGCAAACAATACTGACTGCTTAATACCAAGTATTGGATGGTTTTCTGATATAGCTTGAGTAATGGTGACAAAAACTTGCAGCATAGACCATTGAATTAGTTTGTATAATTTCTTGTAAATTTGGAGAGCTTTTCCTATCGTAACAACAAGTATTTGGCAGAGTTGGAGATGAAAGCAACGTGAACTGAGATGTCAGTCATTTCTATGAATTAAAATTTAATCCATATTGTTATTAAGGCAAATAGAATATTCACCTAAGCCTCTACCACTTAATTGTCGTACCTATGACGTAAATTGATGAAAATGTATTGGTCAGTAGAGTTTACAATTGTGTTGATTGCGATTTCAGGTTTGATTACTAAATATAGCTGTATGCATGACATAGGACAATGCTGCCTAAAATTTAGACAAATTTTGTTGTTGCCTGCATGGCTGTTGTTGCAGATTGTAATCTGAGCCATAAATTCATATGAATGAGTGTGACTTTTGGTAGCTATTGTAACACTAGCAGGTTTTATTTTTGTCATTTATGTGGAAAATGCAGACAAATATTTATTTATGCATATTAATGGCAGAGAAAAATGACGTCATTTGCAATCAGCACAATCAGGATAGAATTATTTTATCATTACCATTGGTTTGTTTACGTGTTGTTTCTCTAACTGTACACAAAAAGTATCCACATTGTGATAAGAATTATGATTAAAACAAAATGGTGAAATCTGAAAAATTCACAAATTCTTTTGTTTATTCTGGAAAAGTTTGCACTTTGATATTTGTAGAGGTATTCTTTGTATTTTATGGATAATTTGTCATTTTTCTGTTTAATGGGGTGGCATACAGTAATGGTGTTTTACCGATGTACAATATGGTTTCATTGTGCTTCTGTGAACAACACGGATAGAACTCATTGAGATAGCTTCCTGATAGCCATTTTTTTCCTGAAAACAGCATCAGATAAATGTCTACTACATGCATTAAGAGAATGGCTTCATTGACTTTTGTGTGTGGGTCACGTCGCTTGATATCTAAATCTACTTTTCTACTGGCTACCTACCGGTAATTGATTTGCAAATGGGAGTGGATCTAAAGTCAAGTTGCATCACTTCAAGTTACTACGTGTGACTGAACTCATAAAACCATGGCTTATACAGGTCAGCTGTCAATACATGTGAAAATGTGAAAGACTGTGACCATTAAGGAAAGCTTTTAGAGTTGAAATCAATTTATAGCATCTGTGCCAGCCATGCATGAGAAGCAAGTTTCTTATTCTCTTGTCCATTCTCAGGGAACACAGTGAGTAAAAATCTCAAAGGGGAAAAATTCAGTCTACAGTTAAACTGTACTTCACTTCTTCCAAGGGATCATTGCTTATCAAATCTGATCAACTGGAAGGCTACTTATCCTATGTTTCATTGATAATTGCCCAGTTTTGAAGTCGTCCACTGTTGTGAAAATATCTTAAATTAAATGCAATAGTTCACACAGTACACAGCTCATGCTTATTAAAAATACAATTTTAATATGAAATATGTTTATTCCCTACTATCCTAGTATTAAAATGCACTCACATTTAAAGTGGTTCAAGATAAATCTGTCGTTATTGCCATTTTCTATTTGTTCCTTGGATCTGGTAAAATTATGGAACAGATCTCACTCTACTTCAACTCAGTAAACATACCAGTACATGCTAAACATTAAAGCAACAAGTACTGGTATGTTTTTTTGAAGCAATGTTGAAAATATGTATTTTTTTAAATCTTTAAAAGTGACTTTAAAATGATCGAATGAAACAACAATTTTGTCACAAGATCTTTGCCTAAGTTACCAACAATGGCATATGTTATATGAAAAAACCATGGCATTGGCCTATTGGACCTAGTGTTCAAAAGACTAATATACCATCTCCTACATGTACATCATTTTGAGGAAGTCTGATCAACCATGGCAGATTGGGAAGGAAAAGACTAACACAGCGTTGTAACATATTGCTTGTGGTATGACTTACCTTAGAATCTGGTGTCACATTCCTGAGTTCTGGGTAAAGTGAGTACATCATTGCTTTAATATCATCAATGTTTTGGAAGAGTATAAATCCAAGTGCCAACAGATACACAACACTGAGACCTGTGAAAAGAGAGAAAAAAAGAATTACGTTCTCTTTTTTGTACATTTTGGACTCCTTAGATTTGTTCATTCACATGATTACAGTAATCCTGCACAACTTTATACCTCAGTTTGCGTAACTCTGTAGCATTTAGTATAAGTGGACAAATGCTGTATTTTGGATTAATCACAAACAACCTAGGGAGTACAATTTTGATAGAATACACAGCTAGAGGTCCCCTAAGAATAATCTTGATAGTTTGTATACAAAGGTAATGTCCATCTTCACTCTTGCAAATTCAACTATGGAAAATGATTGACAGTTACTTCATTGAGGACAGTTTGTGGAGTGGCGTGATTGAGGCCACTCTCTCCTACAAAACAATTAGTGAGAGACAGTCTCATTTTCACACCTATCTACTTCTGTGCGATCAAATACCTGACAAAATCCACTTAATTTTTCAATATCAAATAAAGCTATAAAATGAAATGATGAATGCCAAATATACGCTAACAATATTATAGTAATTTCATGCTCAAGTTTGCAGTTCTGTGGAGTAGCTACCAGTTACATGTATATGGCAAATATTTCTGGAAGACATAAATATTTAATCATTTGTATTTTACATAATTTATGAAGTCAGTTATATTGGTTAACAACTTTGAATACGTTGAAAGATGGTCAATTCGCATACTTTTATCCCTTTTTCATGATAGAACTGTACATTTATTGTGCGACAAGTATTTACTTCATCAACAGTGCCTAAAATTTTGAAATTCATGACAATACATGTATACTCAAAGCAAGTTTGAGAGACACTTGTACATGCTTCAATAAATTGTATACATAAATACATTATTCTTGCTGAGTACATATCAAAGAATACAATCTCCTTCCATGAGAGACATGTGGCAGTTTAGGTGGTACACTGTGAAAAACTTTGCAATATCTAAATTATACTTCGACAATATTCTGCTCAGAATAAAGTCAGCACACATTGTGTATTGTTATTGAAACTACAATTGGGAACATTTACTAACAGTAAGCAAGCAAGAAATATCCAGTTACCGGAGCATATCCTATCCTATTCCCATGATGCTATGATATACTTCCTACACACCCTTATTATTGCTGTTTCACCTTTCAAGAAGCCATCCACACAATATTCTGCTTTCGGCAAATTTTGAGGAAATTGAATTTCCCCAAAAGATCAGAGTTTGACAGGAGATAGGGAAATTAACTTTTGAATAGGAAATTGAATTTAGAGAGAAACACTAAGAAAACAGAGTGCATTTCTCACCAGAGAGCAAAGTTAGTTTTGAAGCCCACTCTTAAGACCATTGCTATAGCTTCCATAGGAACAACAAATAATGTAAGTGTACTTCATCAAGGAAATCTCTTCCTACAGATTGATGGCTTGGAGGAAGTGGGGCAATATATTTTTTATATTTCTTGTATTTCTTTCCATGTAAAATGTTATCTTTCTAGCCATATAAATGCCCACAAATACAAATTGGAATGAAATTCATGTAAAGGAATATTCATTTTACCAAGGATGAGACTTGAGACTGAAATAGAATACTCTATCTATTTGTACACTTAAAACTTAATTCGCTAAAACCTTGAAAAAACTTAATTTGCATATCTTAAATTTGCATAATTTTTACCGTCCCCCATTATTACTGGATAAATCATAACACTGGCAATTGTTTGGGTTGACATTAATATACAGACCAAAAATTGATGAATACTGTAGCATGCATAGCACATGCTTTTATCTTATCAAGAGATACTGATGTGAGTACGGTACATTGAACAGAGAATCAGCTGTTTTGTGTTTGCCTGACTCCAGTGAATCTCCATGACATTTATTAAGGTAAAATGCACCTTAGGGACAGATATTTGGACTCTCAAATTTTGAAAATACTTTTCTGGTCTATTGCTTGTGGGGACAGATTTTAAAGCTCTTGGAGTACCGTATGTAGTATTTTCACTGCCTAAGCTTTTCGAAAATTGAAACTTATACAGGGATGGCGACCATTTTGAATTTCAAATACCGGTAAATGTTAGGTAACTCGTTTCTCTTGCACAGTGGCCCCAGATTTATATCCTTGATTTGGCAAGGAAGCAGTTGAAAGTTTCATTGAGGAATGATTGGGCAAAAGTTTTAAGTCTTTCACTTTCAAGGCACATACTACCTCAACAAAACACTCATTACCAACATTATATACAAAATTCATTTTATCACCAAGTTTTTTATTCTTTGCCTTAAAGGGACAAAGTCGGCCACTTTTCATGAATTTTGTTTGATACCAGATACTACTTGTATTGTTTGACATGTTGAAAGATACTGAATGAATGAATGGGTGACCCTACATATATTCGACCCCGGTTTTAAAAAAATTAAATGAAACCGTCGCGAGAAGATTATTCCTTCTCGCGATGGTTTCATTTATCGTGTTTTAAACCAGGATCGAATACATGTAGGGTCACCCATTCATTCAGTATCTTTCAACATGTCAAACAATATAAGTAGTATCTTGGGCAAATAAAATTCATGAAAAATGGCCAACTTTATCCCTTTACTAGAGTGCCTGAGAAAGTATTCATCTTCAGAATAATAGAAATGTAATCATGTACCGTACTCTGTCAAACCATTATATACCATAATCAGATTAGTAGACCCCCTGGAACAATGTTACAATAATATTTTATCAAAAGTTTGGTGCAGCTGTTTCACAAGTACTACAGACTGTGAAATGAATGATTACCCAATGCCTTAAAGGTCTGGTGAAATGCCCATGTTGCAAAATCACAGAAATACAGTTGATGGTCTATAAAACAGTCACATTCATTTCTTTTTTCGTTTAGCGCGCGTGATTATGAAATATGGCAAAAGAAAAATGCGATGTGGGCGTGTCCGCCGAGCCTCTCCAGTCGACTTTTTTCGGCTTTCCGAAGTTTGCCCGACGCCGTATCTCATAACGGGAAGTAAGGTATTTCACACCTCCGTAAGCTCCCCACGGGGGGTAACTTCTAGGTTTTCCGCTTACATGATCAGGACAGTGTCCTCCTTCAATTTCACTATGGGAAGACGTTGTTATTTTAGTGGCTGTGACAGCGGCAAGAATGTAACGGCTCAACTGTAAACTTTTTCGAGTTCCCGTCAAATGTTGAGTGTTTGAACCAATGTGCTTGTCTCTTCTGGTTCGTACGATACTGGCCACGGTCCCTTAGCCTGCCTCGCTACACGCTACACAATTGGGACCGCGATGCAAATCAACTGCATGGACACCAACACTGAACGTTGTGACTGCCATTAAAACGAACAACAACACGGAACGTAGAGATCGCGACACAAATACCCGGTACAAATCATGGAGCACAGTCCCTCTGCAGCTCTGGACTGTGCGCATGGAGGCCATTAAAATGAAGAACAATAGGTAATACCGGACCACGAGGACCGCGATGCAAATCGACCGCAACATGGATTAAAATGCACAACACGGAACAGCCAGACCGCAATCCGCAATGCAAATCAACTGCAACATCGAACCTTGTGGCCTCGATTAAAATTCGTATGTCTGCTATGTAGGCCCATAGCAAAAGTTTCAATTCTCGTGAGCGGGCGTTCCTATGCCTGCAGTACAGTAGACAAAGTGACGTCAAATTTGTCGCGAGGGCTCGATTGCGTGCGTCGAAGTTTCAATTCTCGCGAGAGCCATTTATGCATGCTGTGGACTACTAGACTACATAAACGTCAAATCTCTCGCGAGACTTGGCTCGATTGCAAATACGTACGACGAAAGATTGTGACGCAATACGGAAGTACTGAGATACAGTTTTGCGAATCGCCGAGAGAGAAGCGCAGATCAACAAAAGACTACAAACAGCCACGTTTTTTCTTTATTTTGCCATATCTTTTGAACAAAAATCAGTTTCGCCACTGTGGCAAATTAGGATCATTTTTTTCGCCACTTCGGATTTCGATTCGCATTGACGAACGTGGCGAATAGGCAGCGCGAGCACCGGTGTTTTGTTAGCGGATACCTTGGGCAGAGATAAGGCGGCGTGGGACCGCTATTCGATGTAAATGAAAACACCTGTGACGTCACAGACGGCCAACCTTGACTCCCGCTGAGGGCGTGACCTGGGTGTCGCAAAATGACCCGATGAAAGCCGCGCATAGAAATATCAAAAAAATTAACACTTGCGCGTACTTTTAGGTTGCAATTCTGTTGCGAGTGTAATAGTATTGCCCCCCTGGAAGATATTCAGTCTCAAGAACAGGACCATTTCACCAGACCTTTAATCAGCCTCAATTTTTATCTAACATATAGCCATTATCCTGCAAAGAATAATCAATGGTAGCGATCTGTGTATCTTACATTCATAATGCAGAACAATTGTGTTGATATGCATGTTTCTGTATGGTACGCTGCTTTGTGAGATGAAATCTTGCTGTATCTTGACAAGAATTTCTTGTAAAGCTCTCAGGAAACAGAGATGACCGTGATGTTGTAAACTGTTGCAAGCATCCAGGAAAAATTATCAAAAAGAGATGTGAGGAAAGTGTGTTGTGTACCAGGGTACATGTACGGTATGTACAATGTAGAATGCACACACAGACACACACAGACACACACAAAACACATAGGGCACGATTACTTACCAAACACTATGCGCCATATTGCTGGATGTGGTCTTGTAAAAGGACCTGCAGGATGAAAAACAAAGTACCGAACATATAATTTCAAAAAAGCATATCAAATAATCTTTGGTTTGACGGGCCAGTAGCTGCAACTTTTGATGATTTTTTTTCCACTCAATTTTGTTGTTAATATCAACTACAGTTACTTGTTCTACACCTCCAAAGCATGTTGAGATGCACAGTGTTCAGCTTGTCAGCTCAGCCTGTACATGTGTAGACTGCATTGTTATTGTTGACAAGAGAATTCTGGTCTGCAGTAGAATTTTAATTTTAAACAATACAAGTGCATTTTGCACATGTAGACACTGAGTTGACAAGCTGAATAGACACTATTGGTATATGTTTTCATAATGCTTTGGAAGGTAGAGCTAGAACTTGCAATTGACACTCAAACAAAACTGGTTACAGCTACTAGTCCTGTAAGTTTTGACAATATTTCATTATTTTTGTCACAAGAAAAAGAGATTCCATTCTATTCTTCTCCCATGTACTGGTGTGTTGTAATATATACTGTAGTATTAGCCTTCCAAGCACAACGCATTGCATACAAAATGCAATGGAATTGGTGACAATCAAATCTAGTCCCCAACAAAAATTCAATACATTGCACATGACCTACAAAACTGTATACAGTTTGTGTTGAACACTCTACATTTTGACAAGATTGCAGAAGCACCTGCATTGTACCAACAGTTCACAATATAATGATAAATAAATCAAAAATTATTAAAGCTAATGGAGTTTTCAAGATCACAACTGATACCGACACCGATGGAAAAAATATGCAAATATGACAGAAGTATTCTGGGAACTGGTAGTTGGTTGATGACCTTGGAATGTGGCCTGTGATTTACAGATACATACCAGGTGTATTGTAAACTCTTATATGATTAGTTATTCAAACATTACAAAATGGATTTCCTCAGGGAATACCAGGGACAAATATAACATCATTAGTTTATGCAAGACATCAATTACAAGTATCCTATGAACATAGTATTGGTGTTACAGGATTATTGGATGACAAGACAATGTTTTCCTGCAACAATGTTCTGCTTTTCTTTAAGTTATTCAACATAGGTGGCTGGTACTATAAATTTCCATATCCAGAGTAAAAATTAATTAATTACGTTCAAATCTGTCACCTTTCAAATTTGACACCCATTACCTTTTCTAATGCCTACATGTACCGGTACTAACTTCCAGTTAGACCAATTAGACCAAGGTTACTCTAGGGTCACTGTGATTATATAAACAAATATAAACAAATTCTGAATGTTTTAACTTTGACCAGTGATAAAAATGCCCTTAATTTTGTCATAAACATACCGGTATTTACAATCCCCACTCAGGATATACAGTGTTTTTGCTAAGGGTTTAGGAATATTGGTAAATGGCTTTTGAACCCTGATAACATTTTTGCCATCCCCAAATTGGATTGCATTGTTAAACCATGGGAACCCCAGTAAAATGACTGGGGAACCCCGGTAATATTTACTTGCTTTCTGTCTTAAACAAAAACACTCTGACTGATATACATGTATCGTACTCCTAGTGTATACTGCTTTACAGAGAGAAGGGGTCAAGTAAATATTTGATTTTCAATTTAACATTGGTAATTTAATAATATGCATAATTGCATTAGTCTCACAAAATGGATGTTGTATGTGCTTTGTGCTCACTGGAAGAGTTAGTCTCTTAGCACTTCAATACACAATTTATATTTGAGATGCAGTGGAGTATACATTTTAATACCCATTTTGTTTTATGAAATAAACTTCGTATTTCAAAGCTGATGCCACTTTTCTGTCAATAAACGTATATAAAGAAAATATTGTTGCAAATGTATGGTACGTACAAACAGTCATAGTACTATATGAGTGCATATAATTTTACAAACTGGCTCCTAACACGTACTGTACAGTACATATGTATGCTTTGTGTAGATGCAATATGTACATATAGATGCATTTATATCTAATGGTGCATCTACCAGCTATTCCGCACAGCATAAAAACTGATGTTACACATGATACTGCAGAGCCCTCATGAAAAAACAAAGAAATCAATTATTTATTTAATCTTTTTTGGACAGTGTTCATAATTAAAAAGAACAAGATGCCTAGTTAGGTACGATTTGTATTCTCGCTTACAGCCCACTAGAAATTGATTGACTAATATGGTAATCTTCAAATGCCATAGTACAAATGTGTAACTAAATTTGATTTAAAGTGTCTGGTTATCAAATTTTGATTTAAAAATTAATGGAAAAATGTAAATTTGTAAAGGAGAATATGTATCCAATCGCTTGAATACAAATCAAACACTGTACTTTCGTCAGTCCGTTTTTTCCTTCACTGTGAACATGTTTTATTATTAATAACTAGACCATTGAAAGAGTTACAAAGCCTGTCTTTGACCAATACTGCTTGCCACAGAATTCAAAATTCTACGAACATACAAATTAGTAAAGTCAATATTTAATCATGGATTAATAAAGCGTTTTCCAGAAAACAAATCACGTTATATTTACTCTCACAACTTAATGACAAAGCAATATTTTTTCCAAAGCAAAAATAGTCATTTTTGAAAGTTTCTGGAGTGTGAATTCTTCCTAACTGAACTCCATAGTGGAAGCATACTGTAATACAAGAACACTGTTGGAAAAGGAGTCAAATCCGGGGGACATGTCACTTCAAATCCATGAAATTACTACACACTTTAAAAAATACCTGTACAATCTATCAATACAGAAGCACATTTTTAAATAAAAAATAAATGGTATGTTCATTTTTTTTTCAGAGGAAAACATTTGTTTGCCAGCCACTTCTGGAATGGCATGGAATTCATATATCAACACTACAGAGAGAGCCACATCCTGATGGGCGATAACAATTTCCCTGTAATTACCGAGATAGATTGGTAAGAGATTCAACTCCCTTGCTAGTTGATTGTGAATAGAATCAGTCTCTACCTGAAAACTCATAAAGTTCAACCACACACATCATAGCTAGTTTTACTTGCTCCAGCCTGACATGTCTATTGTACCATGCACTCTCATTTTGCATTCAGAATCATTTACCAGTCTCAGCCATTTCTTAATGCCCTGACATTTCATGACATATTGAATTTCCCTCTAACATAATAATGGCTTGGTGTGTACAGTAGCTCCCTGAATGACACACAGCTCAATCAGAAATTATTCAACACTACTATCTGTGATGCGATTTTAACACAATATACTGTATTCAAAGCAAGAGCCTTTTTTGTAATAGAATTTACTGGTAGGAAAGCAACGAAATAAATTATTATTGATATTCTTTGTGCAATATCACAGATTATGGAAACATTTATAAAGAAAACTTTAATATCAACATCTTTTCACTGAAATACCGGTACATACACATGAACTGATGTAGTCAAGGCTTCATCAAACTGACGGTGACCCAAACCCATTGGCAAATACAAACTGTATTTCGATTTCATGATTCAATTCACAGATGAATATACAGATAGCAAATTTATTCATTCAGATATTCTTTGATGTTAATAATTTTGCATTGAATGTTGATCCACTTTCAGTCTATGACTGACATTTCAATCATCACATACCAGTATATATTTAAGTTGGCCATTTAGCTAATGAGAAGCAACTGTTTATTAGTAATATTACAGTAGAACAATTTAAGACAGTTAACTTGTTAGTTTCAGAAATTCGGAATCAATCAAGAACTTTCTGTAACTGAATGCCATTTCTTGGTAATTTACTGTATTTTAGCAGATTAGAATTAGTTTTGCGAAAATCAAAAATCTAGGACTGACCGTTTGGAAAAGGAAGCTGTGAATGTAAAAAGTTGATAGATGCCGGGCGTTGCAACACATCCACCTATTAAAAAAGCTACACATTGCTGACAGTGGAGCTAAAAATGACAAAACTTCCATTTAAAACAGATAACCACCGATTAACATCAGTAACACTTGGCTTTATGATCTTGTCCAATATCACATACTGAAAAAGAGAACTTCTCAGAATCCAAACTCAAAACCATTTTAAACAAGTAAATATTTTGTGTAAATTAAAATTAATAGATTTTCTTGAGCCATAGAAACTCAGAACACCATATTATAGATGTTAGAATACATCTACATGTACGTGTAATTAGCCTTGGAATAGGGAATACGTGGTAGTGTATAAACACCTTGATTAACCATGCACATTATAACCCTTTCACCACCATGGTTTGTCCCAAATCCATTGTTTTCCATGGTAAAGTTGGACCTGTATACAGGGAACTGGGGGTGAAAGGGTTAAGTGACCATGACGGGGAAAGGCAACACAAATTGACAAAGGACAAAGTTGGTATTGGGCAAGTATACCGGTATGTAAACTGGTCTTTCAACTTACAGTCCATATAAAGGAATTGAAACTTTCAAAGATCAGAAAATCCAGTAAAATCTGAGTTCAGTATAGGAAAGGTAAGATATTTTACATGGCTTGAGGACTCATAAAAGTTTTTTGAACAGAGGAATAGCCTGTAGTATTAAACAGTCACATTGTCACAAGTCGCAACCACCATGATCTCTCTCTTACCTCTTACTAGTTTAACAACAGTCCCTCCATATTTAACTTGTAACTATGAATATACTGATTCCAGAAATAATCCTAAAGAATTCCAAAAGTACTTTACATACATTTATTATGGGTAGATTAAGTGTTAATATATCAAATAGATAAAACATATATTTTTTAACTTCAAATTACTTGAAAAATAACAATTTTATGGCACATACTTGATGTTTGTCCTGTGAAAGATTGCAGAAGTTTAAAAGCTCAATCCAGGTTGAACTCAGCATGGAAAGAAAGATCATAATCTTGTTTAGAAGATCAGTATGATACACGAAAATTTAAAGTTTTTAGCAATTACTCTGTGTACCTGACATACTGAAATTCCAGGCATGAAGCCAAAACAATGTAATTAAACTTAAAAAACCCCAAAAAATAAACAAACAAAGAAACAGACAATACGTTCAGATTGACGACTTTGCGTCGGCCCAGGTCCGGACCTGGGCCGGGGCCGACGTAAAAAACCAATGTGGACACGCTGAGTCGGCCCTGGGCCGACTCAGTTTGGTCCCGGTTAGAAGGGGGGGGTTCAGGGCCGACTCAGGGCCGACGCAAAATTTGGTCCGACGCAAATCGCCAGTGTGGACACGTTACGTCGGCCCTGGTCCCAGTTGACCAGGCCTCCGCCATGGATCGAAGTTGAACTAGTCACCCTATTCGCACAAAACAAACGACGTTTGAAACTAAAGTTTACACATATCGAAAGTTTCAATCCAGTCTTTACATTTTAATATCATCCCATGTACGCAGAACTTCCCACCAACCTTTGTTCCGCAAACGAGACCATGTCATTCGATTCCACAGTGCACGTAATAGACTGGAGAGGCATGTCAAAATGCCGCGCACTGGTTATTTCTCCACCGCAGTCTTATATATACCATATGCTCATCCAATAAATAGTGAAGATCTCTCCGATGATTAAAAGGGTGAGTGGTAGTCATATTTGCCCTTCTTGTGCGTAAAAACAGGAAAATCATGAACAGTAGAAACAGCGTGCCATATTCAAATGCGCCATTTTGAACTTTGACAGGTCAGAGGTCACAAAGGAGGTAAAAGTTACGTCGGCCCTAATTCTGGTACCGGTAGGTGTGACACGGACCAAATTTAATCCCAAAAGGACAATTATTTTGCGTCGGCCCAAATTTCAGTTGGGTTGCCAATGTGAACAAGACAAAAAAATACCTCCAAAAAACAGAACAAAAGAATTTACAAAGTTACATTTTCGATTGTAATATCACTGCATGAAAAGGGCAAGTTTTCTGAAGAATGAACATATCCAGTTGCCATTTGATAATAGGAGTTTAGTTAGGTTGAAGATACAATGAGAACTGACCAGTAAGCAAATGTTTGCAGGATGCTGAAAGATTCAACAGCGTGCAAGGCCAGAGTGTCCACACACACATGGTTGAATCTTTCAGTCTACAGTTTGTTTGCAGTTGTCCTCTGTCCATGCCCTGTGATACATTTGTGTCATTATTCACCAGTCTGTCTGATTTGTAGGATGGCAGAACCACTGGAACTAACAGCAGTTCAGGCCAGTGTACCCGGTACTACCGTATGTGATTGGCGGTTCCATAAAGCCTCAGCTAGCTAGTCTGTGCCTTGTAGTGCACATCTTATGTGTCTACTTGACAGTTGTAAGTAGACACATATCCACTGACAACTGACAAGAATAATGCATGTAACACTTTATTCCTGTCGCGATAAGTTTACACACACCAAACTTCCAATGTATTTAGGTATACCGCTGGTGATGTTGTTGTATTCTTACCATTCTCGCAGGCCAGAGCGATAATTTCCGCTCCGCTGACCTTCGCAAAAATCAAGCTCTGGCATATAACGCCGGGAAACTGCGGAAGTATGAATGGGGGTTAATTAATTATTCATGAGAACATATCATCAGAATTAGCCAATCACGAATACGTTTTACAAAGTCATGTCGGGTCGTAAGCTCCTCATTGTCTGTGTGTACACAATCGAGCTTTCAGGGCCTGAGATCCTCTGGTTCTGTTGCACCTCTTCCGATATATGTTGCATTAAATCCGACAGCTTTCAAAATTTTGACTGTTTTTCTGTCATGATCGAGAGCAACGGCGACACCATGTGAATACTATGGCTTCGATAGGTACACAGACTACGGCCATCAACGAACCCTACCCGGTCCCACTGCAAGGTCGTCCCCGTACACTCAGTGTGACTATTTTCGGACGATCTCGGTTCGGACATTCAAAGACATGCTGTTCGTTGTACTCACTTTGCTCCGTATTGATAGCGTTTTACAATTCATGATACCGCATATTAAGTCAGGTGACGCTGCTGTCCCGTTTTGAATAGTTAGTTTTTTCGGTAGAAGCTATTTCGCGAAGTTAACACACCCTACGATCTAAAGCAACACACAGAGACAGCCCATATCCGATGTAAGCACCATACACATCGAAATATAGTTGCGTCGTCCATGGGTTGAACGTAACTAATTTATCACAAAATTTTTACAAACAGTTTTCTCAACACATCGAAATTGAAAATCGAGGGTTTGAAGTTTCAAAATATCAATATTTAGCCCCTATAATCACATTCCAAATACGACGTCCGATTACTACGCACTCACTATGGAGTCAACAATTTGGCAACTTTGACACCCCCAAATACCACTTCCGTCCTGTTAACAGTTTTAGGATAAACACAATAAAGTTTCGAAGGGTATGGTAATAAGATTTCGTACTGCTCGTTATTTGTGAAACGGCTTTGGGCGAAATTCACCATACCCTGTCCGAAAATTGTCACCAGGTCACACTGAGCGAGTGTACGCATAAGCTTATACGTGTTCGTACCCCGCTGAACTACAAACCCATGGAACAGACTAAACCTCTCTTGATTTGATTCCGTTGTAAGCGTAACTTTTGTGATGAATTAATGAAACATAATCGGACTTGAACAACTACGCAATTTCCCGAGATCTGTGATTTCGGCAGTGTTGAGACGATCGGGAGCCTAGCGTACATTTGTGATTTGTATCGCGGAGCACCAGCTCGAATGAAAGGGCCCAATATACCATTCATACGTTTCTATAGCTCCATGTATACCCACAGTACGATAAGAAAGCTTTCAGTGTGAACCTTAATGAAGAGATCGATACATAAACGTTTATACATAACTTGTGGTAAAGTAAATTTATGATCAATAGTTTTGACCAACGGGTTTTACACAGCGGTGTTGTTCTACGTCTGGGTCGGACACTGTGCATAGCGAGGCGTGTGGGGCCAGCTGCTCCAGTTATGCGATACCCTTCGATATAACGCCCGTGAAACACGATGGGCCGGACGGCCTGCCAGGCCATGCCTGGTAGCATACAGACTTGCCACCGCTGGTCCTTGTGCAAAGAAACCCATCTTTTCCTTGTAAAATAATTATCAATGGCGTCTTTTTGGTGTGAATAGAGCGGTTGAGTCCAAAAACATTAAACATTTAGTGATTTACACATTGCGCGCTCTTCGTCGACAGTGAACGCTGTGTGGTGGTAAGCACCAAGATCAGCTCTGTAACGGGCAATCTGATTGGCTTGTAGGTTTTCCTCGACTATCATAGAGCCTTGCAGCAATGCGTGAACGCTAAACGTGGCCAGTGATACCACGGCCTTTTCGGCGTTGGGTGATAAGACTCGCCGAAGAGGGCGTGGTGTACGACGATGTATTCTTACATATCTGATGTCACATTCCCCCCGTGAAGCCGTCGTTTATGGAGGAAGTGAACGTCGTCATGGGGAGTCTACCAGATAAGCTCAAGGGTCATTCATTTTGGCCCAAGGGGTTGGTAACGGTCTGTGGGTTGGTGAAATAAAATGTGAATGGTACAATTACACTCTCATTTGTCTCACGTGTCATTTATTTAGAATAATATATATTTTAACTGATTTCATCTTCACATGCGGTTTTCATTGTGCTAGCCTTACTCAAAAATGTTCACATAGAATGAGTCCCTTTATACAAATGGTATCAACTGCAATCACTCCAAGCGCGCGAATATTGACCTGTAATGTTTCACAAAGTACACGCGCGCACTCTGTGCACTGACCAAGCGACATGTACCAATTTCAAGTGAAGTACTGCGGGACGAAAATACGTCACATTTATGGTGACGGCATTAAAACGTATTTCTAACTTGTGTGCCTGATTAAGGAAAATATCTCAAGTTTGAAAACGGCTGAATTTCAAATTCAGTATCGGAATGACGAAGGAGACACTATAAAGTTATCCAACAGTGAACTCGATGTCATCGTCAATGATTTGTATCGTTGCTCAGAAACTCTTCCGAACGCGGAATACAAGCAGGTAAAATTAGAGGTCGTAGAAGATTTCTCTCATCAAGTACGCGGCAAGCGACTCTCTTCGAAATGACGTGAGTTGGAAGAATATTCGTTCGCTTTATCCCGGCTTCGTCGAAAAGTGTACTTGCAGTGGATCAAGGCTTGTAACCATGTCGATGTATCGAACGACACGTTCTATGTTTTGCTCTGTAACTTGTTCTGCAGGTACCTGCGATACCCTCTTGTAACTATAGTTCAAATCTCGTTTAAAGATGTCGTATATAGTTCTGTGGGCAGGGCAAGAATCGATGTCACAGATTTCACTATTTAAAAGCTCTACGCGAACTTCGCTGGCTGTCATCGATGGCTTCCTTGTTTTCAGATACTCGACATACTCGACAACATCTGCGGAGCTTTACACTCAGTGTCAGTTTTCGGACAGGGTAGTGAATTTCGCCCAAAGCCGTTTCATAAATGACGAGCACTACGAAATCTTATTATCATACCTTTCGAAACTTTATTGTGTTTTATCCTCAAACTGCTTACACCGACAGAAGTGGCATTTAGGGGGTCAAGTTGCCAAATTTTTGACCCATGTTGAGTGCGTAGTAATCGGACTGCTATCGCAATAATCGGACGTCGTATTTGGAATATGATACAGATTATAGGGGCTAAATACTGATATTTTGAAACTTCGAACCGCGATTTTCAATTTCGTTGTGTTTAGAAAACTATCTGGAAATATTTCATGATATTTAATAGTTACGTTTAATCCATGGACGACGCAACTGTATTTCGACGTGTACAGTATAGCGCTTAGATATCGGACACGGGCTGTTTGTGTGTGCTGCGTTCGACATCTTGTATCGTACGGTGTGGCTAACTTCGCCAAGTTTGTAGCGCCCGAAATAGCTTCTACCGAAAAAAAAACTATCCAAAACGGGACAGTAGCGTCACCTGACTTAATATGCGGTAGCATGCCTTGTAAAACGCTATCAATACGGAGCGAAGTGAGTACAACCACGAACCATGTCCGAAAACTGAGGTCGTCCGAAAATCACACTGTAAGACCGGTTTTCTTGAATCGCCTCAAAATAGTTGCCACCACTTTTGATGCCGATTTATTTTTGTCCTGAGCAACAGATCTTATAGAGTATCCATTCAGCCAAAACTGAATTATTTCAGACCGCACTGTCGGGCGAACCCTTCGCTTCGACGACATGTTCGGTGGAGATAGTTTGTGCGCGCGACAGACAACGTAGTGGTTGATACCATTTTATTAGGGTTGGGAGGAATAATCGGTAGTAAGTTCACATGTATATTTTTTAAGGTTACAGGCCTACTGGTGATAAAAGACGAAAAGCGAGAGAAACATAAAATAAAGCAGTGACACTCGGTAAATGATACAAACAGTAAGAAAATGAACAAGAGACATTGATTTAATAAAATTTTATTTTTGTGTCCTCATTCAATAAAGTGGAATATTCCGTCCCATCTGTACAGCCGCCACTTTTATGGCCAGGCTCAGCTCCCGGTGGAATTCAGAAGCGTAAACAGCATGTGTAATTCTACCTGATTACTTGGGTGATTACATGGGAATGCAGTGTTCTGCCAAGCTTTTGCATCAGTGGGGTCTGAGGGCCCATGGAAGCTCAAAAAGTGGGTCGCTGTTGAAAAAAGGGGTCATTCTCACTTTATTACGTGCCATACCCGTGTTGTTGTTTCGAAGTTCGAACTCGCAGATTCCATGAGTGCTGCGGTTTTATGGTCCTACCTACAGTCTACAAGGCGAGTAAGTGTACTCGTTCGGAAATTCATGTTGTCTCGGGTCATCGTATTTCGATTATTATTATGCTTTATGCATACTTTGCAAGTCATTTGGTTGTTTTTGGCATCGTAGTGGAGCCAGCTGAAATCACGTAACAAATTTTCATGAAGACGTCGAACATGCCTGCGTGACAATTTCAAAACTTGCGTATGATTTTACGCAACTGAGTTTTTATTTGCGTAAAATGTATTCAAAATGCGACGGCTAAGGAATCCGTATCTGATGTGAGTTGGGCAGTCTTTTCTGTAGAACTTAGAGGGTTTCCTGTAATGCGCATGCTCTATTAATAAAAAACAACAACCTGGGGGGCTTCAAGGTGTAGCTGAATGCTTGCCATGCCGTGATGCAAGTCCCGTATATGATCGTTGAGCAGCCCAATGAGTTCATGTTCAAAGAGAAAGACCTTCTGACTGTGAAATTAGTGTTTTCAAAGGGCCAACAAAAAGCAGATACTGTTCAAAGTCCAGCGGGACCTCTCAAGAATGCAACCCGACAGATTCTAAATGGTCATCCGTAAACACTTTCCAAATAACATGCGACGTAATGACCATTAACTGTATTGTGTTACCAACAACGTAGACTCGATCGATTCTCGAATTTTTTGCATCTGTAGTGCCATTGTCTGTACAGAACTGATTGACGTGACGTTTTGTGATGATGAAATACAATGTTGCATAAAGTGCTGCGGTCTGCTAAAATCTAAAATGTTGCAATATCATGATAAATGTCACTTGCAAGCAGGTGCATATGTTCTAATTTTGTCCTGCATTGAACCACATTCAGGCAATACAATGCTATACATGCAGTGCGGCAAGTACGTCGTGTCATGGGGCATTTCTCAATGCGTATTAGTTTACGCAGTCATGATTTATTTTGCGTATTTCAGAACAATTTTACGTAAAATACGCAGGATTTTGCATTAATGGAAACACTGGCCTGCCTCAATGAAGGCTGAGTTTCCGATGCATGGCTGCTCAATGTTTTGAGACTGCTCTGTTTCTGACTGATGTGTTTCCAATGTGGATGGCAGCCGCGTGCATTGGTTTTCAGTTTCCGAGGATGTTAACAGCTGAGACACGATGTCATGTTCGATCGTATTGTCTTCACTCGTTCGGTTGTTGGATTTGTCTTTTTAGGGCGGAATTGGTCCAAAAAAAATAAGAATTGTTCTGCCTCTATGTTTTGATTTATTCACGGAAGCAATTTTCCTTTCCACTGCCAGAGAGTACTGTGAGGCATTGAATTTAACAGAGACGCTGACTGGCTGACTTGAATCTAGCCGATGAAAACCTAGTTCACGATTATGCAAATAAAAAATCACTGAAGGTTGCTATGGAAGCAACACGTCTCATGTTCTCACGAGCAGCATGCACGCATGAGCAGCGTGGAATGTCTACTTCGCGTTTGGCCTTTCGCGTATAGTACGTAAATAAGTGTATTTTTTTACCGAAAGTTTAGTGGGACTGACGGCGTGCTGCGCCTGCCGGACCCGATGATTGATTTTTTTGGGGTCTTCAATTTTATTTTTGCGGCAATGGCGCAAGGCCGCGGCCTCGGCAGAACACTGGGAATGTAATAACATCACCAGCGGTATACCTAAATACATTGGAAGTTTGGTGTGTGTAAACTTATCGCGACAGGAATAAATAAATAAATAAATGTAACTGTACCTGGGGTCAAATTCTAGTTCAATCTTCTTATTCTACCTACTCTATTGTGAGGCCTGTTACTAGTATAACATGTATGTGAAAAGCTAAGTTATGACCACTTGGGCAAGATTTCATAACCTACATGTACATGTAAGTATATGTATTCCTAATTTTGTAGAAAAAGAAACACATCCAGTAAGTTTCTCATTTTTCACTTCTAATTCTGTAACATCAGAAATCTTCTCAACAATCTAACAGAAATTTATCAAATAAACCAAACATGTGAGACAATTTGAGAATTTCTGGAAATTTCTTTGTATCGGCCCTACAATAAATGTGATGTATATAAAAGCATATGCAATGCAATTATCATTTGTGTTAGAAGTTTCTTGAGTGGCATGCCACTGATATGCCAGTACATGTACATACACACACACTGCAAGGCATTGTGTATATGTACTAGTATCATCAAGCAACATGGAATTGTACCATGTGAGATAACATCGTGCATTACAATCTGTGAGTAGAGTGGAATGTTTGCAAGGCTCCACAAAATTACTGTGATAACAGATCTGTGATGTCCTTAGGTGATTACCTCACAATAAATGATCCAATTCCATTACATAGATCAGTGTGTCTCAAAATTAAAATGTGTTTACTCTCGAGTCATTGCAATAAATGTTACCGGGATACACAACATTGTCACATAAAACAGCAAAGACAGCTTCTCCCCCGAGATGATGAATCTATTAAATATCATGTTTCCTTTCAAAGTAGGATTTCTTTCCCTGAATTGCCTTGCAAAAGGACATTTAAGCAGTGTTTTTGCTAAGGCTGGGAACATAGGTAAATGGCTGGGGAACATAGGTAACACGTTGACACCCCACCCCAATCCAGCTTGAGCAAAAAATCAATGACATCATTATTAATATTCATTTATTATGCATAGCACACTCCAACACATTGAAACGACAGCCAACTTATCCTTTTGATTCATGAAAATTATGGGATGGATTAAACTTTAATTTTTTCCATCAAACTGTAGTCAGTCAATGTTCTTATTTATTTGTTTACTGTTCTTTCTTATCTGCAACACTGTCCTCGTCTGCATCCTGTTCATCATTGTAACACACAAGATTCATGAGCTCTCGATGCTTTGCAGTTAGACTGTCAACCAGTTCCGATAAACTTTGCATTGTACTGTCGTGAATGTCCTCACGGTGTGCGGTTCCGAACACGTTACGTCTGGTTTATTTCGCCATGCTGTAACAGAATCAGTGATATTCTCATCACCAGCACCATGATTAAGATCGATAGTCATGATTGCCTGAAGCAAATCTCCTTTCATTCTGTTTCGCAGTCGCGATTTTATTCGTTTTAAGCAGGAAGCTCCTCGCTCAGGCCACGCGTTAGACATAGGAATGAGAAGTGCAAGTTCGGCAAGTTTACACAAATTTGGATACTCATCCCCGAGCACATTTCTCTGTTGCACGACAACTTCGCAAACCTCTCCAGCAGTAGTCTTTGTAGACATGGGCGGTGATTCAAATTTGTACCGGAAATTGCACCATTCATCTTGAGTTTTCTCTTCGTCAAGTTCATAGTGTGTACATAACAGGGAGATCTCGTCTTTCCCGTACTGTTTGTCGTTCACACCTGGGAAACGACACGGATCAAACAGTTCAAATGCTTCGAGGAACGGCGTCAAAGCAAGGCGGGACTCTAGATTCTCACACAATTCTGTGAGCAGTGTGTCATAAAACTGGTCAAGTTTTGCATCATTCTTGTCGGTAAATTGTATTTCTCCATCGCTGAATCGGCCGCTTCCCTCAAACTCGGCGCGAAGTTCGAGCGTCGGTTCGCGAGTTTGCTTGAGTGTGGTCAATTTATCGATCGCCGCACGTGTGAGGGGTTTGACCTCGCTGAACACTAACACGTCCTTCTGCCAAAGTCTCGCCAGTTTTCCGACGATCGGCAGTACAGTCTGCAAGATGTAAACGGTGCGATAAACATATATTTCCGACAGAAAGTGTATAATCCCGCGGCGGTAGCATCTGGAACCCTAGCTTCTTCGGTGAAATAATGCAGCGTTTGAAGGAGAACTTCGTATCCGTGATAGATTGCGTCGTTGGCTCGTTCGTGCGAAGTCCATCGGGTGGCGGCGGGTCGAACGAATTTCTTTCGCCTGTCGGAGGAAAACGTTGCCTCATACTGATCAGATATTTGCTCTAACTTTCTGGTCTTTTCGGGTGAATATTCAAACAGCTTGTTTATTTGTTGCACCGTTCCTTCATAGCGTTTTAACCATTGCAACGATTTCACTGTGTCGCCGACTGAAAGCGCGAGTCTGTGATTAACGCACCAGATTCCCACGACGTGAGGATTTTCTTTCTTCATTTGAGCAACGAACCCCGACTTCTTACCAGTCATGTTTGCTGCACCGTCAGATCCAACAAACTGTAGTTGGGTCAGGTCAATGTTATCCCGCTGAAATCTTATTTTCACAAGATCGGCCAAATTTGCACCCGTAGCGCTTTCCTTCAGACGCTCGACGCGATAGAACTGAGTTTTGATATGACCTTCATGTAAATATCTCAAGTACATGATGACTTGCTGATATACTGTAATATCTGTCACTTCATCTATCAACAATGCAAAGTTACTCAATCCGATCTGCTCTATCAATTTTGAAACCAAAACATCACCTGTGATGGTTATCATTTCTCTGACCGATGAGAAACTGGTGTGCCCGAACTGACGCATGTGTAAAGGATCGTCTCCAATACGTGACACAAGTTCTATGAGCGACGAATATTTACTGACTGCGATGTCTTCTTCGGCAATCCAACATGCGCACTTGAAGGCAGCAATGACGACTTCATGTTCAACACTTTTCCGTTTCTGAATTTCTTGCTCAAACTGTGAATACCGTTGCAGACACTCCCTTTCCTTCGCCAACAGATGCATTTCAGATTTGCCGTGGTTACTGACAACATTTCGGCGGTAGCGAATGCTACATTCTCGGCTCCAGACGTATGAACCCTGTTGAGATGTATCATGTTTGCGGCATAAGTAACAATACATGCCCCGCTTTTCATCATCATATCGTAGCCAGAAAAGATCGACCACTTCGTCATAACAAAGTGTTTTGTCCGTAAGCCAGCAATTCTGGAAACAATGCACTTGTTTGCGTTTCTTTTGAGCCGGTTCGTCAGCAAAGCCTTCTGTAGAGGTCCGAGTTGCATCGCTGCCATTCGAAGGACCAAATCTCACTGTGTCATGTTCACTTTCATCCAAAGACGACGTTGTAGGAGTTTTGTCTGGATATGAAGCGTCGGTGACTACATTCACATCGTTTGGCTGTATTAATAATTGGGAACTCGCTGCATGTCCGACCTCGCTGTTGTGCTCAGGCTGCTGCGTTGATATCGGTTTTGGCCGTGTACAATCGGCGGCATTTTGAACTTTTCTGAAGAAATGCTGAATTGAATTTTGTCCTAATCCGTCTTTCGGTTGTAGTGTTTTCAAATAGTTGCGCGGCATGACGATGTATGCTGATTCGGTTCGGCTGCTCTCTATCTCTGTACTCAATATTTTCCCGCTGTTTTCTCAAGCTCAGCCACATCAGCAAGACATGAAAGCCTGAAACCGTGGCAACAAAATTGCAACATTCGCGTGCAACAATGTGTATGTAAAGTGAGAGGACGCGAGGGACAGTGTTGCGATAAGGAAACCACGTTGAGATTCATACTTTATTACGATGCGTACGTACGTGAATATGAATGAAAGTATCAACATCAGAAACATGATTTCGCTTCGCGTGTTCACTGGGGAACCCCGGTAATATCACTGGGGAACCCCGGTAACATTTACCGGGGTACCGGCCTTAACAAAAGGACATTTCAGCTTCACTTGCAACAGAAATAAATATGTTTTTGACTATCAAAAACTGTGGTTCTCATAAGCTAATTCAAAGGACTTGGTTTTGATTGGTGTTCTGTGCGGCTGAGCAATGAGCGATCTCATTGCTCAGCCCCCTATGGCACAGTACAGCTGTACAAAATATACTGCCAGTAGTTTTAGGATAGAGCAGAGTACTGATACAAGGTAGTATGAGGTAAAGTTTGGGGTGTAGTACATGGTTAGCAAAGTTTGTGGTAAGAGCCTTTCATGTGTGATTTCTCATGAATACTGCATCCATAATCACCTACCGGTAGTACAATACAGTGAATGTTATACAAAATTACATATATGTTTTGTTTCTACATGTTTTGACAATTTTTTTTATTATTTCATAGCAATGAGACAACTGTACACTAGTATCACTTGAAAGTAAGCCTATCCATCACCATTCAGTTGTGTCCTTATATTTAAAAGTACCGGGTAATTGAAAAAAGTAGACGGGTGTACTAAGAGGAAGTGAAGCGACTGAGTGGCGAGTGAGCGTAGTGAACGAGGGGGGGAGAGCGCGAGAGGGGGGTGAAATTTTGGAGTGGAAATGGTGTTCTCTGGTGGCATCTGAGATGACATTTAGCTGAGACTGAAACAGTACTTTTGTTGTGTGTCTTAGACGTGGTTCACATACAACAAAATAAACAAACATGATTTTGTTTTGTTTGTATTATCTATGACACACTTATGGTTTTATTTGCAGTGAAGATTTAACATTTAATCTTAAATCACCTGCAGTCTGCTCATTCATTGCTCATTTCCCATTCTTCATTACCACATAGTTTCTGAAACTTATGACACAAAGTGAGTGATTGACAGAAATGTTGCAACAAATTACTAATAAATGCCAACCGTGCACGATCGTCGCGTCTCGCTGTTCCCAAATTTGATCAAAGCAGATATGCAGTATGTTGTCGGAAGGAAACAACTCTATTTTCTTTCAAATTTGCTCCACGAGTCCGTGAAAAAAAAAACGATTCAGAGGGTCCATCGAAAGACACTATCGGGCAACCCAACATGGAGAACATGGAGAAGCGCAGTGAAATTGAACCCATGCCGGAATCCACGATGTATTGTCCTGTTGTCTTAAACAACGGGGGATCAGCGCCACTGTGAAGCCGTGAGCCGTGACGATGATGCGCCGGTCGGCAATGGTCGGCAACACACATGCCTGTGACCATGGATTCTAGCACGTAAAAATAATCAATGAAAATAAAATACCCATTCAAATAAACAGTTGGTTCTAAAAAAAATCAGTTCTAGCTCATTTTTTTAAAATTAATCTAGACAAGCGACCTAGCGGCCGATATAGCTCCGCTGTGTTTATGTACAGAATAACTATTTTTGACACATGTTGATGAAGAAGGTGGAAATCTTTGATAACTCAATGCAGTGGCCAGAAAAAGTGGCTAAAATAAGCTGCAAAAATACAAAATTGAAGATTTCATCATACTTTGAATATATCACATCCGATCATCCCTAAGAACATGTCAACCAAAGCTATCTGATGAGTAGTTTTTTGAGAATGAAATATTCTGACCAAAATGGCAACAATTGCCCCCAAAATAAAAATTGCAGATTTCATCATAATTTCAAAATATCACACTTAGTTCATATATAGAAACCTGTATACCAAATTTCAAAGCTGTTAGACCAGTACTTTTTGATGAACGCATTTTTTGACCAAAAATGGGAAAAATTGCCCCAAAAATTCAAAATTGCAGATGTCATCATTATTTCAATAAATATAATTTAGTTCATCTATGGAAACCTGTATACCAAATTTCAAAGCTATCAGATAAGTAGTTTTGGAAATACACATTTTTTGACCAAAAATGGCAAAAATTGCCCAAAAAATACAAAATTACAGATTTCATCAGAAATTCAATATATATTACCAAGCTTATCTGTAGAAACCTGTATACCAAATTTCAAAGCTATCAGACCAGTACTTTATGAGAAATACATTTTTTGACCAAAAATGGCAAAAATTGCCCTAAAAATTCAAAATTGCAGATTTCATCATTATTTCCACAAATATCATTTAGTTCATCTGTAGAAACCTCTATACCAAATTTCAAAGCTATCAGATGAGTAGTTTTGGAAATACACATTTTTTGACCAAAAATGGCAAAAATTGCCCCAAAAATACAAAATTACAGATTTCATCAGAAATTCAATATATATTACTTAGTTCATCTATAGAAACCTGTATACCAAATTTCAAAACTATCAGACCAGTACTTTTTGAGAAATACATTTTTTGACCAAAAATGGCAAAAATTTCCTTAAAAATGCAATTTTGCATATTTCTGCACAATTTGAACAAATCTGAAATAGATCATCCCTAGGGACATATGTACCAAATATAAAAGCTATCTGACCAGTAGTTTTGAAGAAGAAGATTTTTAAAGATTTTTTACCAAAAATGACAAAAATTGCCTTAAAAATACAAATATGCAAATTTCACCACCATTTGAAGAAATCTGATTTAAGTCACCCTAAGCAAACTGCATATCAAATTTCAAAGCAATCGGACAAGCGGTTTCAGAGAAGAAGATTTTTTTACCAAAAACACCAAAAAATGCCCCAAAAATACAAATATGCAAATTTCACCATGATTTGAACAAACTGAAGTGAGGTCACCCCAAGTGAACTGCATATAAAATTTCAAAGCAATTGGACTTGTGATTTCAGAGGAGAAGGCAAGCAATTGTTGACGGACGACGACGGACGCTGGACGACGACGGATAATCAACCTATTTGATAAGCTCCGCGTCGCTGACAGCGGAGCTAAAAATGCGTCGTAGTAGTGACGTTGGCAGCCATCGCGGCGGCGGAAAACTAGCTTGCCAGTCTCATGAACTTCGAACCGTCGATCAAAATCACATCTTTTCGGCGCCTTTCTCTCACAAATTCAGCGAAATTGAAGTTTTTCATAAATAAACTAAATGTATTGTTGGGCTTTCTTCGGGAAAAAATATTCCATCGGTAAGGTGCCAGTGGCCGACGCCACATTCTTTTTGACGCCATCGTTAAACATAGGGCCAAAGTCCCTGAAGCTACTATAGACATGGATACAAAATTAAGTATTTCCTAACTGTATGATATTATCTCACTAAGGTCATCCTAGGGACTTGTAAACCAAATATTAAAGCTGTCTGACCAGCGGTTTTGAAAAACAAGTGACCCAACATTTAACAGAGCTCTGCTGTGTTATGTAGAGAATAACCTTTTGTGACACATGTATTGATGAAGAACGTGGATATCTTTGGTAGCTCATTTCAGGATGGCCTGACCAAAAATAGATAAACAAATTCTGTAAAAATACGGATTTGCATATTTCATCACAATTTGAACAAATCTAAGTTGGGTTATCCCTAGGGACCTGTATACCAAATAACAAAGCTGTCTGACCAGTGGTTATGAAGAATTTTTTTTACCAAAAACGCCTTTTTTGGTGCTAATTTGCATATTTTCAACACTATCAAAAAATTAATAAAATCAGTTTCTCAAAATCATATAGTTTATCCACACAACAAATATCAAATCAGTAAGTACTGCAGTTTTCAAGATATTTGAGTGAACGGACGCCTCACAAACGGACATACATACATACATACATACATACATACCGTACTCGTCCGAGTATAAGCCCCCGGTTCGACAACACTAAACAGCGGTAAAACTAGGGGAGGGGCTTATACTCGAGCAACCCAGTGTTATCCAGCATGGACGCTAATTTATGCTAATTTTATGCACGATTTTTTTCAACACCACTCGATCATTCTATCGCTTTCAAAATCGACCTACACATCCAAGGAAATTGATTGCACAATCTCTGAATACAGAAGTGACATTTTGGTGAAATTTCAGTGTCGAAAAAATCCAAACTTGAAGCAAAACGTGTATGCAGCTGATCAACAGTACATATGTGAACAGGCATGCATAGCCTACACGGAAAGGCAACTCAACATTCCAAACTGTCTACATCTTGTGAAAACAACAACATAGCAGTGAAAATTATAATGTCTTCACAAATGAAAGGATAATTGCTTCAAACAAAGACACTGCATGTTTCGAGCATTAAAACATCGTGGCCATGAATGAATATAAACAATGTCGAATGAATAGAACAAAGGCGGACATGAGTGAGACTATTCTATTTAGGCGACAGGGGTGAGCAGGGTCAAAGAATCAAGATAGTACTGGGAAAACGTGTCATTTTCCTTACGATGCTGTCAAGGGACTCCAGTTTCCCATTGTTTTAACACCTTTTAATAGTTTCTTTATTATCTAAAAGTAGTTTTACCAAGATACTCTCCTAACCTTTCTGCATTTGAGTTACACTAGGGTAGGGCTTATACACGGATGTAATGCATTTTCTAAAATCCTCTGAAATCAGTAGGGGGCTTATACACGAGCAGGGCTTATACTCGGACGAGTACGGTACATACATGTACATATGGTACATACTATATTAGTCTATAGTAGCTAATAAACGAGAGTTATACATTCTATTTAAAGTAAACAAGACTTGCTTAAATCAAGCTTTATGTCATAAAAATACAGCATATCTGTCAGGTTATAAAGAATCTTAAGCTGGTTATTTTCATCCTAACCAAGCACATTTTAACTTTCAAATTAACATTGTCGGTAAGTTCTGTTGAATAAGTTGAGACTCTACGTACTCAGAGAAAGCACACTGAAGAGACAAATGTTTGAAACTTAAGAAGTTCAAGGTCATCAATAGCATTGTAAGGAATCATGTAACACTTTCATTGCACTGTTTACACAGATTGCATAATTGCTATAAATAGCACATGAGGAATCTTACAGCCCAGCTTTACCGTAAAAACCCAATCACTTTGACCACTCTTTTAATTGAATCACTCTATTTTTTTCCTCAAAGAGTAATTTTATTTTATCCTCAGCAAGTCATCCATACATGAAGATTAGAACTTTCTCTATCTCTATTTATTTGACCACCCAATCATGACAAACTATTACGAGTAATTTCTTTGAGATAACATACAGGGCACAATAAATGACAGTTCAGAATATGTCAAAGTTGGGATTCAGGAAAGTTGCCTTTACATGTTTTAATCCTCTAAGATGGTAAGCATTTCACTATGAACTGTCAAAAAAAGTTGAACTTTCTGATAATTCTACACTAAAATTATTTTGGCTTTGATGATTATTCAATTATTTAAAATCATATCAATAATTTTTCTGGGTGAATTGATAGGGTTTATACAGTACAAGAATTACATACAATGTAAGTCAAATTTTGACCAAAAATGACAAAAAAATTCCTTAAAAATACACATTTGCATATTTCATCACAATTTGAACAAATCTAAGTTGGGTTGTCCCTAGGGACCTGTATACCAAATAACAAAGCTGTCTGACCAGCGGTTATGAAGAAGAAGATTTTTCACCAAAAACGCCTTTTTTGGCATTAATTTGCCTATTTTCAACATTATCAAAAAATTAAAAAAAATGGTTTCTCAAAATCATTTTTCATCAACACAACAAATATCAAATCAGTAAGTACTGCGGTTCTCAAGATATTTGAGTGGACGGACGCCTCACAAACGGACATACATACATACATACATACAGACTGACGCCGGACGGATACCCATCCCAATAGCTTCTATAGACTATAGTCTATAGTAGCTAAAAATGACCTAAGATGACCTTCATACTAGTCAAACCAATTACACTGCTCGTAACAAAGGCAACACCATAGGCGCGTCCATCAGCCAATCACACTATTTAACAAATAAAAGATCGGGCTCAAAAAGCCACAATTGGGGATTTAGAAACTGTTTTGTGTTTGTGCAGTTCCATGCGGGGAAAGGGGTCGCGAAACTGCTAATCGTACGTGTGTCGTCTAACAGCTGGCAGTGCAATCCCGAATCTAATTACGTTATAAGTAGCCGGGAAAAAATGCAAAACAGCCGGGTTATTTACCCAGCACCCGGCTTCTAAGGACAACACTGACCATTCACTGCAGACATTTATCCAGAGAAAAATGACTGGCATTTTTCATTGAAAAGGATGAAAGATTACCATAATGACAGCTTCACTGTACCTGATTAAAGCTTCTGTCTTTAAGCTTATACCATGGCCAAATACAACTTGACTTTGTGTGACAGCTAGTTGATATGAAGTGGGACTGAGTGAAGTTTACTTCATGCCAGGGATTAACTACCCTCTTCCAATACATGTACATGTACTAGTAGTGATGTTTATTGAGGCAACAAGATTTTGTGTTGAAGATTGCTTTAAATATGAGTATTATGACACTTCAAAATCAACTGCCTTCCCAATATGAATGACTTTCAATACCAGGTGGCTTCATAGTTATAAGGATAAATTGTCTGTATGCGAAATATTATTTTCTATTATCTTCTGTGACCTGCTTATCTATACTCCTTGTTCTACTGTAATTTTAATATAAAAAGTTCTTGTCACTTGTTTTATTTCCATGGCAACCTGCCAATTATAAGCACTGTTATAAATCCCTATTTCAACTCCTAATTGAAATTATCAGAGTGATAGACAGTCACTGTTGGTGGTACGGTCAGAGAAAATTGTGAACTTCCCTGTCATCAGTCAAAACAAGAGACACTGAAGTTCCTGTGATGAGGTGCCTGTAGTCTGACAGTTACCTTGGTGATGACTCTAATAAGATAATGAGATAATTCTACCAGTAAAACTGCAGAACGTCAAGAACTAGCATTTATTGAGGTCAACTTTCAAAACATCATGATAATTGCAAATAGTTCTACACACGAGATGTAACCAAACTTCAGTAATTTATCCAATTTCATATCTTGCTAACTGTACATTTTAGCTTGTACAATATGGAATCATGCTTCAGCAATATTATGTTTGTATGCAGTACTCAAACTTCAAACAGACTGATGTGCTTGCACAATCTGATCAAATCCGATGTAGAGACGCCAATGTCTCTCTTGGTCAACTCAAGTTGGAATCACTTCTCTGTCTGACAAAATACCATTAAAGGTTGAGTTCACTTCTTGTATCTTGTCCACAGCAGCCAACCAATCAGTAAAATTTCCACAACTATTACAAGAGATGCAACCAGCAAGGAACAATCCTTTGGTCTTTTTTGTTTATAGCCGACAAAGAAATATCACTATCTCCATATGATATTTATCAGGTTTACAGTGACACTGTCATAGACTAAATAAAGTTAAACTTATGAAATACATATAATGAAGTGTACTCTTACTTCAAACACAGCTAGCCCATGTGCAAAATGAATCAAATATAATTAACAAGGCAGGATGCTTACATATTCTAGCTGTATTTACCGTGCTATACATTTCTTTTACATTTCCTATTTCGTAAAGCCAGAGGACCGTTGAAATAAAATTCAGTCCCCAGCATTCCCTATTTTTATGTTAAAATAACATTTGCTTAAAGTACACGATATGACATTGTTGTTGGTTACTGGTCTACTGTCTTACCAAGGGAACATGGCTGCTATATCATACGACAGTTTAAAAGAAGCACTTGTCAGTTGGTTTTCAACAGTAAAGAGTTACATTTAACTATAAATTTTGTATACATTATGGATATATTATGGTTCTAGTGAAACAGAATTGTCTAACTTTTACTTATTTAAGTGAAGAAATGACAAAGACTACACACATTCATTACTAGCTTCCACAAAGAGATACCGGTACATCAGAGGTTGTAAAGTTTATATGTGTAATTATTGTTGTGGAATTCATTTGAAGGATGGTTTCACAGTACCTTGGGTCAAAGTAAAGGATGGAATACTTGCCATTTGGAAATGCCAGAACACTGATGATTAGGAAGAAGAAGACCATACAACAGACACCAGCCCAGATATTGTCTTGAGAACTAACTTCTTCATCTCTGTGTTCAAACAAACGAAGGAAACATATATTTAGCATTTGCAGGGATATCCTTGTAATTTATCCATGTTATTTTTCATACTAAAATATTACCCTGTGGCAGAAAGTGCCATATGTTGGCAATCTCAGTATTCTGTACATGTACAAGAAAATAATACAACAGATTGCTAAAACTACTGGTGTATTTGACCAAACTGCCTTTATGTACCAAATATATCAATCTTGTACAAAATCCTCCTTTTCAACGTACATACTTGCACATTTATGTACTCTCTCCCAGCCTATGATGGACGGAAGGAAACTTTTTACAACATAATGTACAAGGCAAAGCTGAGTATATTTTGGAGTGCAAAGTTTACTAGAGTCCCTGATGGGCAGGGAGGGGGTACCGGTACGTGTAGTTAGGCAATGCAAGGGAATTTTGTAGATGTAGAAAACATCTGGTCCACACTACTGGATAATCAGATACATTATCAGTAATAATCTGGGGAGATGACTTCACAAAATCTACTGGTATTGACAAAGCTGTAAGATAATAAGTTGTCATTGTAGTGAGTACCAAATACCACAACAACAATACGCTGGGCAATACAGCAGAGCTGTGCAATTCAATATTTCACCATCAGAACACTTCTAAATAGTGTGGTCGGATCTTTGTGCAGGGAAATGGGGTGAAAAGTTTAAAAATAAAATCTTCAATGCTGTTGTATTATGGATATCAGTACATGTTAACTTTATACATGTAAAGAGTTGCCGTGTTTCATCCACATTTTACAGAACTTGTAGGGCTACAGAAAGACACCAGTTTGATGTCAAACAAGAAGCAACTTTAGTTTTCAAGGCAAGTGCATTTACTTTTATCCCCCTTCAATTGGCATCACTTGTGATGGTTTTAGAAAGTGTGTGTGTGTCAATAAACTGGTTCTGTAGTATATTCACCCTATATACATTAACAAGTGTTAAGTGATGGAAGCCACCAGGATGAGACACTATCTCAAGTATCCAATAGTAACCACTGACGTGTAGTTTACTTATGAGATTATGTTAATAAAGTAGAATTCTAGTTAATGGCTACACTGTGTGAGTCGTGTGTCTTTTGCTCTAATCAAAAGTGCACTAAAACACAACATAATTGGCGACGAGGATGCTCTTTTGATCCACAAGTGTGTGAAAGAAGACACCCTGCACAGCCTGAGTGAAGTTGACCTCTGAGTAACCAAGTCCTGCAAAGTTTCAACTTGAAGACGGTAAAAGTTGCCTTGAGTCGAACTTGAGCCACACCCTGTTGAACGAAGGTCAGTAAAGTTACTTGGTAGTCTACATGGGTGATACAGAACAAAACTCTGTAGTCACCAATCAGCCATCAACACCGGGTCGAAGTATTTCTCCTGCTCCCCACCAGCCCAAATGGAAAGACCATCTTCAGAACGCTGGGGACGCATAGATGCATTTGATGACAGTTTAGAAACATGGTCAGCTTATGCAAGGAGGCTCACCCACTATTTCAATGCCAATCAAGTACCACAAGACAGGAAAGTTTCATGTCTATTATCGTTATTGGGACCAACGGTGTATGGTACGTTAGAGAATTTGATATATCCAGCATTACCAACATCCAAGCAATTCGAGGAAATTGTTGAGATTCTTGAAAATCACTATGAACAGAAGCCATTGTTGGTGCATGAAAGATTCACATTTTGGTATAGAAATCAAAAAGAAAGCGAATCCATTAAGGCATACGCATGTGAACTGCGGAGACTATCAAAAACCTGCAAGTTTGGTACATTTTTGGACCAAGCCCTCCGTGATAAGTTGGTTTGCGGTCTACGTACATTCTCTATTCAGAAGAGATTACTGCAGGAAGATGACATATCTTTCGAGAAGGCTATGCAAATTGCCATCTCCATGGAGTCAGCTGATAAGAAGCAGCCCGACTTGAAGAACCGCTTGCAAGACCTCAAAGTCAATAAGGTCAGTAATCCCCAAGGGAAGACAAAGCCTTGCTATCGGTGCGGTAAGAAAGGCCATAAGCCATCTGACTGCAGATTCAAAGATGCCGAGTGTCACAACTGTAAGAAAACTGGACACATTCAAAGTGCTTGCCGTTCTAAACAAGGGAAGGGAGAAAGCAAAAAGAAATTCCAGAAAAGCAAAAGCAAGAAGGTGCATGCTTTAGAAGAAGACAGTAGTGACAGCGACTTTGTTTCAAGCCTCACAAGTGTTAAGACTTTAAACAAACAAGGCAGTCAACCTGCAAGAGTAACACACGAGTAAATGGAAAACTCATTAACATGGAAATAGACACCGGATCCCCAATCTCTCTCTTGTCAAAAGATGACTATGACAATATTTCAAGGGAGCAAAGCTGAAAGATGCCGAGGTAAACATGAGAGCCATTACAGGGCACAAGCTAGGCATTATGGGTATCTTGGATGTCACGGTTGAATATGAAGACCAGAAGTCTAAATTAGAGCTGTATATCTGCAAGACAAAAAGCAAGCCACTGATGGGAAGAAGCTGGTTATGCAAAATACAGATAAATTGGAAGAAAATTAAAGAAATCAACCGCCAAGCAGTGAAAGCAGTTAAAGTTGAAAAGAAGACAACGAAGACAACAACTGATGAAAAGCTGAAAACAATACTAGACAAATACCCACAAGTTTTCAAGACGGCATCGGAGCTATGAAAGGAATCAAGGCAAAGCTACTGATAGAGAAAAATGCAGTGCCAAATTCCAGAAAGCCCGCCAAGTGCCATACTCTCTACGTCCGAAAGTGGAAAAAGAGTTGGACCGACTTGAAAGTGAAGGTATTTTGTCAAAAGTAAGACACAGTGATTGGGCAACGCCGATTGTACCAGTCCCCAAGAAATCAGGTGCAGTACGTATATGTGGAGATTTTAAGACTACAGTCAACCCAGTATTGAAGGTAGATCAGTACCCACTACCACGTATTGAAGATATCTTTGCAGCCACTACCACGTATTGAAGATATCTTTGCAGACCTAGCAGGTGGAAAGAAATTCACACGCATCGATTTGCGTCAAGCCTATCATCAGATGGAGATGGATGAAGACTCCAAGAAGTATCTCACCATCAACACACACAAAGGGCTATACCGATACAACAGATTAGTGTTTGGTATCGCCTCAGCACCTGCAATATGGCAACGATCCATGGATCAAGTACTGCAAGGAGCTACTCGTACTAAGTGCATCATTGATGACATGATCATAACAGGCGAAAATGACGACGAACATTTAGCCAATATTGAAGAAGTATTGAAACGTCTTCAAGAGCATAACTTACAAGTCAATTTGGAGAAATGTGAATTCTTCAAAGATGAAACCACGTTCTGCTCACATGTCATCGACAAACATGGGCTCCACATGACGAAAGAGAAAGTCAAAGCCGTGACCGATGCACCCGAACCGAAGGACGTCAGTCAAGTTCGCTCCTTCCTTGGATTGATAAATTATTATCATCGATTTCTACCAAACCTAGCAACGGTATTGCATCCACTGAACCGACTGTTGGAGAAAAATCGAAAGTTCAAGTGGACTGATGAATGTGATAAAGCTTTCAAGAAAGCCAAGAAGCTCATCACATCAGAGAAAGTGCTAGCGCATTATGATCCTAACCTGCCGATCAAAATTGCGTGCGATGCTTCACCATATGGATTAGGAGCAGTGGTCTCCCACACAATGGAAGATGGGCAAGAAAGACCAATATCCTATGCATCAAGATCGCTAACAAAGGCAGAGAAGAATTATTCACAAATAGAGAAAGAAGCGCTCGCAATAGTATGGGGAGTGAAGAAATTTCACACCTACCTGTATGGTCGAAAATTCACACTACTGACAGACCATCAACCGCTGGTATCGATATTCCACCCAGAAAAAGAATTCCAGCAACAACTGCAGCAAGATTACAACGATACGCAATATATCTTGCCGGTTTTGATTATGATATTCAATACAAGAATACCAAGAAAACACTGCAACGCAGACGGTTTTATCGAGATTACCCTTAGACACCAATTTTGAAGAGAAGGAAGACGCGATCGAAGTGCTACACATCTCGCAATTCGACAGTCTCCCTGTTACAAGCGCTCGTGTTCGAAAAGAGACGCACCGAGATCCTGTTCTAGCCAGCGTATACGAAGCTACTATGAATGGATGGTCTCACAAGGATCAGAATCTAACTCCGTTCTATAACCGTAGAAGTGAGTTAACTGTATTCAATGGATGTCTAATGTGGGGAATGAGAGTCATCATACCAAGCAAACTGCAGAAAGAAGTTCTAGATGAACTACACAGCGGTCATCAAGGCGTAGTGAAAATGAAAGCCTTGGCAAGAAGCTATGTATGGTGGCCAGGCATCGATAAAGCTATCGAGCAAGTAACCAAACAATGTTCTGGATGTCAACAAAACCAGAGCATGCCAAAGGTCGCACCACTTCACCCATGGGAATGGCCAACATTGCCATGGCAACGCATCCACATAGACTACGCGGGTCCATTCCAAGGACAGTCGTACCTAGTGATCACCGATGCACACTCAAAATGGCCAGAAGTAATTCCTACATCGTCCACTACTGCTGAAAAGACGATAGAAATACTGCGCACCATTTTTGCAAGATATGGTATCCCAGAAGTATTGGTAAGCGACAACGGCCCACAATTTGTTTCAGATGAGTTTGAAACATTCATGAAGAATAACGGCATCAAACACATCACCTCTGCGCCATACCACCCTTCCACAAATGGATTTGCAGAACGATCTGTACAATCCTTCAAGAAAGCATTACGCGCCATGAAGGGAGAGAAAGGAACAGTGCAGAAGAAATTATCAAAATACCTGATGTCGTACAGAAACACACCACATTCGACTACTGGAGAAACACCAGCGATGTTATTCTTTGGTAGAAGAATGCGCACACGACTAGATCTCCTGAAACCAGATCTACGCCGCGATGTGCAAGAAAAACAACTAGATCAAGCAGCCACCAGACAGACTGCACATGATCGTCAACTTGACATCGGAGAAAGAGTTTCCGTCAGAAATTATCGCGGAAATGAGAAATGGATACCTGGAATAGTCACTGAGAAAACTGGACCAGTATCCTACAAAGTTCAAACATCTCCAGATGACGTCAGACGTTGCCACATCGATCAACTCCATCGATCACAAGTTCCCATGGCAACATACCAGGACAAGGATGTCCAGGATGAGGTCATTACCTCTGCTGCAGCCGCCAACCCAGTAACATCAGGGGAAATGACAGATGCATCTGAAACACCTACAACTTCGGCGCCAGTAGTGAATACAGCATCAGCCAACATAACATCAGTGAGTGCTACTGTGAATAAGGATCCAGCAACCATTGTGTCACCACCTAAACTATGAAAGAAGATATCCCGTACGGAATAGAAAAGCACCAGATAGATTAGATTTGTAGTTTCCAAAACAAAAGTGATTGTACTGTGACAAGGGCAGAATAATCCCTAACAATCACAGAGGCAGCGAGTAGTCTACCTCAAAGCCTCATATTTCGGCATAGTAGATTGCATTTTATTTTAGTTAGGAATTAACTGAACTCATATGAACTCTACGTCATGAAATCTGAACTCTGACCGGACATATAAACTTAGCGGGGAGGAATGTAGTATATTCACCCTATATACATTAACAAGTGTTAAGTGATGGAAGCCACCAGGATGAGACACTATCTCAAGTATCCAATAGTAACCAGTGACGTGTAGTTTACTTATGAGATTATGTTAAAAGTAGATTTCTAGTTAATGGCTACACTGTGTGAGTCGTGTGTCTTTTGCTCTAATCAAAAGTGCACTAAAACACAACAGGTTCATATGAGCATTTCAAGGTCATGTGTGACTGGAATACATGATGAATATATACTCCCAAGAAACCTTTCTGGGTCATAGATTTACCCAGTGTACTGGCATTCCCTTGGGCATCCAGAAAGACACTGCCTGAATAGATAAGTATAGATAGATAGGCTTGATTAAAGTCAGATTTTTATCATAGTGAAGAAGCTGCAACAAAGAATTTACCTGTAAAGCAAACATAGCAGCTGTTATTACTGAATTTAATGAATTGAACATAAAAACATACAGTATCTACATATGTAAATATACATAACCATGATGCATCAGTCACTCTGTTTGTTCATTTTGAAAACTTCTTCAGCTTTGGGAAACTTCAGACTCAGAGCAGACTGCATTGTCTAATTTTTATCTGAAGAAATGGTAAGGATTCACTAGATTCACTGCCGGTATGTTTAAATTTGTGGAAGTCATAATGATGAGGTAAAAAAAAAATAAATTGTGCTGTTCCAATAACATGGTTTTCAAAAATAGGGTAAGTACATGTTGGTCGGCAGGATTTTTTTTCCCCAAAATATTTTTATTTTTAAATAGGCATGTTTCAGGGGTCAGGACGGTCAAACACTGGCTACAACGTTTCCAGAATCAAAGTGAGACTTGAGTGGACACCGTGGGTCATTGGCTCGCTCAAAATTAGATATGTGCATAATTAATGAGGTACAATATGTGGCATCATAAGGTGTCCAATCATACCAAATATGAAGGGTGTAGCATAAGGTGTCCAATCATACCAAATATGAAGGGTGTAGCACTTGTGGTTACTGAGTTTTGGACAAATATGTATATTTGAGGTCAAAGGTCACCGAGGTCACATGACATTTTGTCAAAAAAATTATGTTGCTAAGTTATCCCTATATACCAAAAATCAGACCTCTAGCTCTATTGGCTCGCTTAAAATTAGATATGCACATAATTAATGAGGTTCAATATGTGGCGTCATAAGGTGTCCCATCATACCAAATATGAAGGGTGTAGCACTTGTGGTTACTGAGTTTTGGACAAATATGTATATTTGAGGTCAAAGGTCATTGAGGTCACGTGACATTTTGTCAAAATAATTGTATTGCTAAGTTATCCCTATATACCAAAAATCAGACCTCTAGCTCTATTGGCTCGCTCAAAATTAGATATGTGCATAATTAATGAGGTACAATATGTGGCGTCATAAGGTGTCCCATCATACCAAATATGAAGGGTGTAGCATTAGTGATTACTGAGTTATGGACAAATATATATATTTGAGGTCAAAGGTCACCAAGGTCACATGACATTTTGTCAAAAAAATTGTATTGCTAAGTTATCCATATATACCAAAAATCAGCCCTCTAGCTCTATTGGCTTGCTCAAAATTAGATATGCACATAATTAATGAGGAACAATATGTGGCGTCATAAGGTGTCCCATCATACCAAATATGAAGGGTGTAGCATTAGTGATTACTGAGTTATGGACAAATATGTATATTTGAGGTCCAAGGTCACATGACATTTTGTCAAAAAAAAATTGTATTGCTAAGTTATCCATATATACCAAAAATCAGCCCTCTAGCTCTATTGGCTTGCTCAAAATTAGATATGCACATAATTAATGAGGTACAATATGTGGTGTCATAGGGTGTCCCATCATACCATATATGAAAGGTTTAGCACTTGTGGTTACTGAGTTATGGACAAATATGTATATTCGAGGTCAAAGGTCACCAAGGTCACGTGACATTTTGTCAAAGCATCTGAGATATCTGCGTGAAGGGATGGACTCACATGGATGGACTAACGGACTGACATGACCCAATCTATGAGCCCCCTGGACTTTATCTGTGGGGACTAAAAACTGTGTCACTGCATCCTTTTATACGATGAGAAACTAAATTTTTATTTTTCTTGGCCTTATACATGGGAGTCTATGGACTGCCTTATACATGGGAGTCTATGGATGGACTGCCTTATACATGGGAGTCTATGGACTTCCTTATACATGGGAGTCTATGGACTGCCTTATACATGGGAGTCTATGGACTGCCTTAAACATGGGAGTCTATGGACTGCCTTATACATGGGAGTCTATGGAGGTGAAAACTAAAAAGTCCTCTAACACGGCCAAATTTGATCGCATTGTGAAACAAATCAACGTGCATCTGTATGAGGTAGAGTACTATCCTTGTACCAAGTTTGAACGAAATCGCTCCAGGCGTCTCTGAGATATCTGCGTGAACGAAAAAAGTCATAAAATATGCAAATGAGCAATTAATTAATAAGCCACACCCACCAAAATCTAATCAGATCTAAGTCTCATCATGATAATACCAAATACCAAATTGCATGACATTGGACCTAAGGTTTCTTAAGTTATGAGTGGAACAAAATCTGTCTACGGACGGACGGACGGACGGACGGACGGACAGACGGACACACACACAGACATTGTGGCGACAAAGGACACCTTTGGTGCTTCGCACCACGGTGTCCAAAAATGTATCATACATATAAAAGGGAAAAAAACATAAAAGACATCCTCGTTCAAGCAAAAATCAAATGCCAAGTAATGAACACCTGATTTTACAGGTTTTTTCTTTCTTTTTTTACTTCCGTGTTTACTGGTATATAGCTCTAAAAAGTTTAGGGTCGGCAGGTAAAAAAGTAGGGTAGGTCGGGTTATCGGAACAGCACAATTTTTTTGTTCGGCCTGAAATGACATAAGAAGGGAAACTGTTGGTGCTGTATTATGGTACACGTGCTTTCTGCATGCCCTGCTTGTCATACTGGCAAGTATTTATACCAGACATACAGTTCAAGACCTCAACGAGCCATAATTATGACTGACTGACACACATTCTTGCGAGCCAGAGCAATAATTTCCGCTCCGCTGACCTACGCAAAAATCAAGCGCTGAGCTGTTGCCGTAAAGAGGCGCGTGGTTTACGACGATGACTGACACAGTGTACACTGCAAACTGAGTCATTCTCTTGCAGAGTCAAAAACATATCAAATTTTCTTCTATCAGGAGGGATTTCACACTGGCTGAGTTACCAACAACGCAGATGCATGGTATTGGTAAAATATACCTCAAGGATCAACAGCTACATGTACCGGTACATCTGTTATGTAGAATACGTCAATACATATACATGCATTAATAATTAAATTGTTTATGCATTTTTCGAGATAAAACTGCATACCGGTATGTGACATTTTAATGATGCTGCAAAGAGTACATGTAAAAATCCATTTGGAAATTAAATTTTTACAAACTCTTGAGCTAATTTATGCGTGGGTGAAACTGGTTGATATTTTCAACATCTACTGTGGGGGGTCATGAGTTATTTCAGCTACTACCAGGGTACCAGACCAAAACACTGCCTCTATTGCTTTGGTATAACATTGCTGGCAAGTGCTACATGTATAACTTTCCTTCTTACAAAGTGGTGTCAGTGATAGAGCTGTGAAATAAGCTGGCTGATCAGGACCTACCGGTACTCTGAGTGACTGTATTTGAACTGATCTGAAAAATAATTTTGCAGTGTTGATGAAGAAAAGCCCTCATCTGCTACCAAATGAACTGATTATAAATGATCTAAAAGGTAATTCTGGTATTTCTCCTCATAGCCTGATGCCATAATGATTGGGGAGGGTGGGGGGGGGGGGGGGGGTTAGGAGGTGTAATCATGTTTTACCTGATCTGCAACTAACAGTTCTTACTTTCATTAATGTACTGTATTTCGAAAAGGAACTACTGTTTAGCTCTATCAGGGTAGGCTTCATTCTAATATCTGCTGGGCAAAATACAAATGCAAGTGTTTACTTTTCTAATGATAAACAACATGTACATGAGCTCTGCAAAGCAAACTGGACACTTCATCCAATTCAAGTGCATTTTAAGCGATGTTTCAAGTCATATTTGTGTATCAAAAACGATTTTATTACGGAACACCACTGTCCAATAAACAGCAGCACCAATGATGCATATGTACATGTAGGTCTCCCTCCAACTCTTTCAAAACATACGATACATACTCTTCAAAATAATTGCTTAAAAAAACCCAACAAAGCTATTTCTGATTCTTCTTTCTGTAACCTTCACACTAATAAAAATTGCTTGTGGATAAGAATAAAAGGATGTAGGCACATCCAACTCATTCAATGTATTTTTCACATTCCATATTGAAATATCGGAAATGTCTCTAAGTTGTACAGGAAATGACAAAACTATTATTATGAGTTTTACTGGTATATGTATCACACTTCACACTTCCCTTATTCAAATTGTCAGAATATCAATGGTCAGATTGAATAGAAGAGAAAAGGAAAAGAATTTAGTAGATTAGAACAGAATAGAACGTAGAATAGAAAAATAAGTTGACTTAATTTGAAGGATTCACAACCACAACCTAGTATAGTAAACTCAATAGTTGGAATACAAAAGTTGAATAATCTATAATATAAATCCCTCATTTGGCAATGCCTTTCTCTTACACCATAGACAGTAGAAGCTTCATCTACACATACCTAAAGTTTGGAGAACTTCAAACAGTTACTTCAATGGAAAGAAATCTGAACATTATTATACCGGTAGTACCGTACATTATACACATGATGTGTACATGTACATGAATATACCGTTATGAGGTATGCTCCGGCTGGTTAGGTTTTTTCAATCAGAGTCAAAGTAACTCTTCGCTAGTGAAACCATTCATTCTGAACAATAGCAAGGACATGGATGGCCAGCCACCAATCAATAATGTGTTGAATAATTTATCATAAAAATCATGATTGAGGTATTAAAGATGAATCAAGTGTGGTAATACAGGGATGGTGAAATCTAACTGATTAAACAGTTAGCCGTGATGGATGATTATTATTACTTTCACAATATTTTTTGGTGAAGCCAGTACATGTACTTTTTGGGTTGCATTGCTTCTGAATTTTGATGCCACTTTCTTCATATCCTTGATGAACATACATGTAGTGGTTTTCCGTTAACTGACATTACTGAAATCAATAATGTGCTGGGGATGTTATGTAACATGCATTTATATATAGGCACTGTATGCTTTTATAGATAATATCTAGTGTGTCTTCTTTTAAAAAATGCAGAGAATGCAAAGGTGAGAGAGCAACATGCAATGTCCCATGGGTTTAAAGGAATACCATACTGTTACCAGTATGTGTACGCACATTTATCGGTAGACTTCATCATTAGAAACATACCTCTAAGCATAAAAATTCAGGTAAACAGAATACTTTGCAAAGGCAACCAGCTGGCAATGTTGTTAATTTTTAAACATAAGGTACATGTAATCAGTTATTTGCAGACAGTAAAATTAATCAAATATCTTCAAAAAATTTAACATCAACTTCATTTCAATTGATGAACTTTAATGAAAATCACTTAGGGGAGAACCATTTGATTTTTTGGGGGGGTATGGAGGAATGGGTATGGGAGCAAATTTTTTTTTCCTGTCACAGTGACAGCAATTTTTTTTTTCTACTGTCAGAGCTGCATCAATTTTTTTTTCCAAATAGAGTAGCAATGCAAATTTTTTTTTTCTTTGTCATCAAGTTTGTGATGCGTTGTATATAAGGGAGCCGTCATTATTTATGGCCTGAAACTCAGAAATTTCAAGTGACACCGCCCCCCCCCCCCCCCCCCCCCCCCGTCAACCATGATGAATTTGAGTAACTCCCCTCTCTAACTCTGAAATTTTGACTGATCCCCCACTTAGAAAGTTAAATACAAATACATGTATTTGTAAAATTTACAAAATACAGCAACAGTAAAGACCTTTGAAATCCGGATGTACTCTGGTAGACTATCATCAGTTATCTCATGATGGTTCAAAAAAGGTGAAGCCATCAAAATGAAATTGCAAGTCACAATAAAATAAAGATATAAAAGCTCACGCAGTATCTAACCATACAGTATATTGTTTAATTTGGATGGGTATTATGACAGGTTTTCACTAGGATATCTGACCGGGCAGAATTTGAAAGTACAGGGGGAGAACACGTGAGAGGCTTAGGGGAAAGTGTTACAGGGGCTTTCCCCTATCTTGCATGGAAAGTTTAAGATATTGATGTGTGCAATGGTGCAGTCAGGTGCGATCTGAGAGGTGTTTTTTAATTTTTTTTACTAAGTGAAACTGTTAGAACCCCCAAGGGGGAGAGCACGAGAGAGGGGTTTCCCCCTCTCGTATTGGAAATTTTGGGAAATTGATGTGTTTAATTAATGGTGCAATCTGAGAGGAATTTCAGGTTATTTTGCATTTGGTAAAACTGTTTGAAAATGACATTGAACACTGCAATATTTTTTTACATTTTATGCATGATCAGTGTTTGTGTCACAATATTCAACAACCAAACAATGACAATACAATTTGTGAAAAACAGTTCTGTTTGCCAGAGACTGAAGATAAATAAATATACAGGAACGGAAAATCTGTGACCTTCTTGTGTCATTTCTCCAGCTGCCAGCTTCTAATGAAAAGCATGAATATGATACGTTTAACTGTCAAAATGGTCATTGAACTGAGGTAAATGAAAACATGTTTCTGTGATAATAAAGGATGAATTCACAACAGTTCAGTTTTGTCCTAGATCCTGTGAAAATTTTGAGAAATTGATGTGCGCTACGGTGCAGTGTAGTGCAATCCGATAGGTATTTTAAATTTGTCTTTTACCAGTAACACTGTTAGAAGACCCAAGGGGGGAGAGCACCAGAGGGGTGCCCCCCTCTCGCATTGAAATTTTGAGAAATGGATGTGTGCAATGGTGCAATCTGAGATGTGTTTCAATTTATTTCGCCAAAAAAAATTGAGTAACCCCGTCCCCCCTCTTCCTCTCCACATTTTGAGTAACGCCCCCTGAAGTTTTCAATTTTTTTAGTGACCCTCTCCCTTGTATTTCATTACATTTGTTGTTCCTCAATTTTTCATTGTCAACTTGTACATCTTCCTAATATATTTATATTGAGAGAATAATATATTGATTTTAACACTAGTTTATTGACTCCTGTCTTGTGTTTTAAAATTTTCACAATTTACAGAAGTCAAAAAGTCCCCTTTAGATAGTGCCTATGCCATTGAGATATTGCAACAGAAATCCTGAAATATGATTTCTTGGGTCAGAAAAGGGAAGGAAAACACTGAGTGCACTGAGGTGTAAGTAGACCTACATGTATGTAGTGCATGCTTATATCATAAGTGCTGGGAAAAACATAAGAATTGCTTGTGGTAAAAACATTTGCGCCGCCTATGGCGGCGCGCCGGCAAAGAATACATGAGAATAGGGTTTCCAAATTTTGCTAATTTCTGGTGCATTGTGACAATTTTTTTTTTCACTTCTGTCTGTTATGACAATTTTTTTTTTCTCAGGTCATGGCAGGATCAATTTTTTTTTCTTCTATCTCACCTGGCGACAATTTTTTTTTCTCAAAATCCTCCATACCCCCCCCCCCCAGAAATCAAATGGTGTTCCCCTTATTACCTAATACTACATTCAATTTGATTACAATTATGAATATGTTAAAACACATTCAATGGATTTAGAATGCTATTAGCCACTTTGAAATATTTTCAGCCAAATTAAAAAAGTCTTGCAGTACAATTATGCCATTTGTTGCGATATTAGAATATAGAGAAAGTTGATCTGGCTGTCTATCTCAGTGTGGCTGTACCAGACAGTTTTGGTGGTATTTATGCATGGTATAGACCATCACCAGTACCAATCTTTACCTGTTCTAAAAACATTTGCATGACAACCTGAAATTGAAAAGCAATCAACTTCTATAACTTGCATGAACTATACGTTGGAACAGATGGGCTTTTTAAAAATTAAATCTAGATTGTTTTGGCAATATTTTGATGAAATGACGACTGCACTGAAATTACAACGAAATTTAATTAATAAGTCATCTCCCTGCTTTCTGCAGTGGAAAAATTTGAGTACAATTACTACAATAGTCAGATAAAAGATTTTTTCTTGCTCATCAATCTTAAACATAGATGTCACTAATCTTAGAATGACAAATATATTGTTAGTTTTTCACTTGGTAAAAGAAATCCAAAGGTACAAAAGATTGGCAGGAAATTACCACTTTGAATTAAATGTAGGGCAGGTGTTCAACTTTATAAATTAAGGTCAAGTCTCAACTGCAACTTTTTAAAGCTTGGCTGGGGCTTATGAAATGTTAGGTAACATCACCTTTTACAAAATTGCTGGTGGTTGGCTGGGACACTTTCAGTTTCATTGTCACCATGATGGTTAAAATACGTATGATTTGAATATCAAAATAGAATTGGCTAGTTCAAGGAGGTAGCTTATGTTGCACTGTACATGCATATGGATACTATCTCTTCTGATTGGCCTTTCATTCATATACATCATAGATATTTGTGTGATGGGAGGGGGTGTGTGTGCTGAAGTTTAGGGTGCACAGTACCGTACACCTGCACATGACAACGTGCAATGTGAACACGACCAATCGCAGAAGTGAACAAATGTGGTCAACTTTTACAAGTCAAAGAAACGATTACGATCATGATCAAGTGGGTGGCCACAGTTGAAAAGTTAGAAATCACAAATAGTAATTACTTGTGCCGAGACTTTGGTGAAAAGTACGAGCGAGTGTACCCATCAAGTCTTTCATAAAATCCCATGAAATTAATCATAGGTCATAACAAGTCCTATTGTCTCTGTCAGTATCATCATCATCAGGACGGATTTTGGCAAGAATTCCTTTAAGCCCCCTCATACCTTGAAATCACTTTAATTGCAGACTTTCTTTGGAAGAACACATCAAATACAACTTTTGGAGGGTTAGTTTAGGGTTTGAATACTTATTAAGATCATCCCTAAGGAACATGTCTAGCAAATATCAAAGTTATCAGACTAGTAGTAGTTTTTGAATTTGAGACACAAATTTTTTGGCCAAAATGGTAAAAATTGCCCGAAAAGTGCAGAATTGCAGATTTCATCATAATTTCAACTTAAGAGAACCTCTAAGGCTCTAGGAACCTCTATACCAAATATCAAAGCTATCACAAGTAGCAAAAGTAGTAAAATTAGCCTCAAAAATACAAATTTTCATATTTCATCACAACTTACACAATCTAATTAAAGTCATCCCTGGGGACATCTACTCCAAATATTAAAGGAATCAGACTGGCCGTTTTGAAGAAAAAGCTTGGGAATGTAAAAAGTTGATGGACGCTGAACGACGGACGACAGACGACGGACGCCGCCACACATCCACCTTATGCTTCGCGTCGCTGACATCGAAGCTAAAAAGTGAATCGCTTCAAAAATACCGCACTTGTATATTCTACCTGTAACCATAACACACAATAATTTTCGGGCAATGCCACCGTAATATTATATAAGAACTGAGCAGGCAAATCTATATATCAAATGTAAATCCCACACACTATGCCGAGATGTCAATGGTTCCCAGACACTTCGCACCAAAACCACTTCGCCCATACCATCTCGTCCCATACCATTTCGCACCAAAACCACTTCGCACCAAAACAACCTCGTACCAAAACCTCTTCGCCCAAAAATCACGTCGCCCAAACACATTGCGCCCCAAAAACATTGCCACTTCACTCCTCAATTTATCGCTAATCGTTAAAAGCTGAAAATAACCAACCACTGCCTGTGCAGTTTTAATCACCTTTCTACCATCCCAGGACTGAAATCTTGAAATTGTACATATTTCGAGAAAATGACATCGCATCGTGCAATACCACGCACGGCACCTGAAATGTACCATTTAGTAGTTTGCGTGTTTCTTTTTCTAATATACCGTATGGTTTCATGGAAGAATAAATGGTTCGTGGTAGCCAAGTTGCAGGTAAAAACATCGTTATGATACATCGTGGCATCGATGTTTTAGGACGAGTTGACGTAATTTCAGTACGAGGTGGTACTTGGGGCGAAGTGGCGTTGGACGAGGTAATACTTGGGACGAGGTGGTTTTGGTGCGAAAGGGTTTTGGAACGAAGTTGTGTGGGGCGAAGTAGTTTTGGTGCGAAGTGTCTGGGCCCCATGTCAATCACTATATTCAAAGATGAACCAAAACGTTTACCTTGTAAATGCGAAGTATACGGCTGTAAGTACAGATACCGACAGAAGTGTGATTGTGTGCGGTTTGTAGAAAAATTCTAGCGTAATATCGTCGACTTGCTGCTCGTTGATGAGTGGAAAATGGTCACTTAATTCTGAACCTGAGCGACGATGTCCTTCCTTGCCATTGCTCTCGCTTGTTCGGCAGAATATAAAAATGAATAAAAGGCCCCTTAACTTTGCGCTAAACGTAAGATTATGTCGATATTTAACTGCTATTGTGAGCCAAGAATAGTGGTAATATTTAGAGGGATATTTTCTATTGGAAAACAAACTTCTGAGAAAAAATATTCATTTGCGTCAATACTTCATCCACAAATGATTGAACTCAGTTCTAACAACAGATACTGGACTACTATTACGTAGCAGTTAGGGGGTTCAAAATATGGCGACTTGCAGGTGAGTCATGTGAAACAGTCTACGGGTTCGTGAAACAGTCTACGGGTTTTCGAACTACTCTTCCTTTGGTTTTTACGCGAATGATCACGTTAAGGGAACCGGCACGTACTTATATATTCATTTTTTTCAAGAATTTAAATAGTTACTGACTTTATTCCTAATACAAGCTACGGTCTGTCATCGGCGCATGATTACATGCACCCACGGTGCATCATCATGATCATGCATAGCTGCAGTACAGTAGCTCGAGGTTTTGCCTGGGTATTTGGGTCGGACGGCAAAACCTCGAGTCGAGCTATACTCTACTGCAGCTAGTTCCAACCTTGCTGCGTTTCGTAGCCCGGAAACTCCCCTTGAAGATTTTTTTTGTGGGGAGGTGTCCAGGTGCACTTTCCCCCCAAAACTGAGGAGTGATGCCAATGTTCTATATCGGATAAAAAGTGCAGTTTGTTCAGTTCAGTTAGTCATGGAGGTACCTACCTCCATGAGTTTAGGGATAGGTTGCAGACCTGTTGCACTACACCCCTTACTGTATGTTGTCGCCAACAACACACGTAGCAAAGGGAGTGGTAGGGCTATGGGTCTGCAGGGTGAATGATGTCAACTCCAAATCGCTTCTCTCAGACAAATCAATCAAATTGAGTAACTAATATTCACAAAATCATTGTTACTGTGTCCCACATGGCAAAATAGCTGCAAAATTGTAGCTTTACGGTGAGGCGGTCGGTGATTTTTGGTTTTTGTGACTTCGCTCACCAGTAGCGCTACAAGGCCGATGGCCCTGGGGAGTATCATATAGCGCACCCCACTCGACCAGGCGTGTTGATGTTGAATCCAACATATATACTGCATTTGGTCGTACCGATTTATCACTACTGAAGACTAAACAATATACTGCACTAACTTTGTCATTTATGGGGTTTGAAATTTGTTCAAACACGACGATCGCGTTCTGAAACATTTCTGGGAGCCGTCGTTACCAACTTCCGGTAATGGCGGCTCCCACAAACACCGACGCCCCACGTTCAATGTTTTCAGAACGCCATCGGCCTTGTAGCTACTGGTGAGCGAAGTCGCAAAAACCAAAAATCACTGACCGCCTCACCGTAGCACTACAATTTTGCAGCTACATGGCAAAATAAAGGATAAATGCACCTTTTTTGATTGAAGGTAAAGGCGACTTGTTTTGTTCAAATGCAATAAGCTTTCTGCTGCACCAGTAGTTTTCTGAGTGTTTTTTTGCATCAAAATTGCTGTTGTAACAGAGATTTGTTTTTGATGCATTTCCTGTACACATGTGGTCATAGACAGTCTTCTGCTTCACCGGCTGTCAGTGATGCAGCTGAGTGGTTTTACTGACCTTTTAGCCAGGTTAGTACATTATTATACTGCCAGTTGCAAAATTTAATATGATAGAAAGATAACTGAACATAACACAGTCTGATTTGGTTTAGGTTGAATGGAATTGCCATTTTTAACAAATGGCAATTTTATTATAAATGTACTACATTATCTCTTTCCTGGGGGGTTTCGAAGAAAAAAACAAAATTTAGATTATGATGGAACTTGAAAGCTGTTCACAACTTTCCTTCCACGATGATTTGAAAATTCTCTCCACCCACACACTAGTTTTCCTCTCTCCTCTCTTCCCACACAGACAACTTGCCACTGGCCCTCTCCTAATTGCCCCAACCACATTTCACCCTCTCTATTGACCCAACAGCTGAATCCTACTCTGGGTTACTTGTTCCACTATGCACACTGAGAAGTGGCAGAATAAAATTTCCTTGCCCACTAATGATAGAAAATTACTTTAATCCAGTACCTGTTTTCGTAAACAGCTTTGTTGCATGGCGTCATGGGCGACCTTTTGCTGTATTTCCGACTGTACTTCATGAAAACAGGATGGAACAGTACACCACATGTGTAGAGCAAGTCAGCAACTGTTTTGACCTGATTTTGGTGAGATTCATATGCAATGTGTTGTTTGACATCAAATTAAAACATTATGAAAGGAGAAAGTTTGTAAAATATTTTTGTTCTGTGTACCTTATCAACGAATTAAAATGTGTCCTTTGGGTTAAATATATAACATTGTTTTCATATTTAATTAAACCCAGCAATCAGCAATATCGGTAATTTCCCTTATTTCACATGAGAAATTCTGGCGACTTGTTGAATATATGCTGGTTAGGTTTCTCAAGGGGCGGGAAAACTAATGAGTGTTTCAATTTTGATGTTGTCTCTTAGTGTAGTGCACCAAGTACACAAGTGGTTGTTGGTTAGACAGACTATCCAGTGAACAAGTGTCTTTGATGTACAATATACTGTATCTGTCAGGCAATATCACTACTATCATTTCCATACTCCTTCAAGATTTGAGAGCAGCTGGACTATGAAATGCCATGTGCCATATTACCGCCAAGAACACACAAGCCTGTATGTGAGCAACAATTTAACTGTGTGATACTGGGCTGCACTCCTCCCAGAATCTAAGATTATGAATGGAGTGGCCTTTTTCCTATATGCAAGGCTATGTATTTCCAGATGTTTTGGCACCAAAAATCAGTATAATCCAATCCCGTTCCCATATCAGTTACCAAAAGCTCACACACACGGTCACAGAGACCTGTGAAGCACTGAGCCACATGGTCAGACTTTCTGTATTCTCAGTGAAGGATGATATTGAAGACTTCCCAGCATGCAAAAAGTCTTCCACAAGTTTAAAACCTTCACCCAGCATTGCAACCACAGCCGTAACCATGCATTTTGTTCTCTACAAATAGGTTTTAGTTTCATTGGATTTATGAAGTCTTACAGAAATGGCGGCCAGATGTGTGATGTGTTTTGGCCGATCTGTCTCAACAGTGGTACTGAATAGGACATGTGTTACCATGACAATCATGAAGAACATTGGGACACATAGTACAAGGACATATCATACAAGCCATGAAGTACTTTACACACTCTGTACTGGCAGATATCAATGGCTGAAAAACCAGGTGCATTCAGTGCGGTATCTCTCAATGGAAGGTAAATCTTCCCCATTGGCTGGTGACCAGATAAATGCGGACTTGTCAGTTAGCTCATCAAGTGATTGTGACCATACAAGCAATGAACTCAGAAAACAGAATGGAGTTATTGATGAAAGGACAGGGATGGCAGACAGCATCATAAAACGTCAGACAATTTTGGAATCCTTGGATAAGAAGAAAGATCTTCACAAAGGTGAATTTGCTGATCTGGATGAGCAGCTTCTTGAAAGTATTGAACCTTATATCACTCCTGAACTGCCGCCTTCACCAGTCCTTGCAGCATATGTGGATAAATCAGAAACGTTGTCAAATCTTGTCAAATTAGGTGTTGATCTTTCTCAAATTGACAAGAAAGGGTCATTCAAAACTGTTCTGATCAGGTTGGACTTTGACAAGGACATAAAGGAGAAAATTTCATTTCTGCACAGTGTTGGTGTAGAGGATGATAAGCTTGGAAAATTCCTCACCAAGAACCCTTTCATACTGACTGAAGATGTCCAGAATTTAGAAGCACGAGTGCATTACTTGAAAGCCAAGAAGTTCAAAGATGATGGTATTGCACAAATTATCAATAGAGCACCGTTCTTCTTGAACTTTAGTGTGAGTATGTGACAATCTCTTGTGTTGGAGAGAATAATATGAAAAAATTATGTATGCAATCCGTTGATATGATTCACTGAATTTTCTGATTTTGTCATTATAAATTTGAAGGAACTGCCATAAGACAAAATCTGATTCCTTGTCCCTTTTGACACAAAAAACAATATATATTGATACCTATCAATAAATAGTGATAATATCACAAAACAAAAAGCATACACATGTCTATATGTGTACAATAACATTTTATAGATTTTAAACTTTCAAAGTCAATTTTAGATAGGTACAACATGTATCAACTGCTAAATTTGTGAAAGGTCCACAAATTCCTTGTCAGATTGTTCAAGACCATAATGAATTTCAAGAAACAACTATAGTAATATTTTAGGTAATGTTCCCACTCTAGAACATTCAGCATAGATGAATGTCAGTTGAGTTCTGATTACTCTTTCATATACAGTTTACAAGTCCTTCAAAATTTTAGGTGCAATGAAAATAGCGCCCTCTGTGGTGTTTTAACTGAAACCCATTCCATTGCAGACTGTATCCCAAATCGTGTGATTACGCTTGGTGTCGTAACATGATATGGAGTAATAAAAATTACCACAGAATTCCACTGCCATTTGTCATCATACTATTTCATAGTCAGCATTTTGATTTGCACAAATACTGGTCTTTCCAAAACATTTCATTGGCAATGAGCACATCACAGGTCTCAAAGCTAAAAGATTAGCATCAGTTTTCAAGGAACTTCTTGACCATGAACCTAGAACATAAGATTTCATTAAGGAAACTTAAATGTGATTTGAATAACAGACAACATTTTCTGTTTTGTGCACCTGCTTTCAAAAACAGATCAAAAGATTAGATAATAAACTTGGATTTTTTCAACGGGAACTCAGTCTGACTGGTGAGGAGACCAGGCAACTTATCACAAGGACTCCAAAGGTAAGGCCTCATGCAGACACCCTGATAAATCTAATGAATCAAGGCTACATGTGACCACATTGTTGATGTTTCAGGGACAGGTTTGGCAAAATTTAGTTAGCCATAGTCACCAAGGATTTACACACACAACTTTCTGCCCATGCATACAGCTGTATTCCCTTTTTTATGATCCAAAAGTATACATGAAAGAAAAAACATTCTTAAAGGCCTGTGTCAGGCGTCAGATTGTTTTGCCAGGAAATTTACTTACTAGATTACAATTTCAATGGAAAGCAAAAGGCTATGACACCTCGATAATCCTCTAATGGTGCAGAACAAACCTGATCCCTGGGATGAGTTCCAGCCTTTAAAACAAAACCAAATGCTATTCTTTAAAAAAAACAGTAATGAAGAAGGGTAGACATTGCCATACATAAAAATCCAGAAAGATGAAAAAATGCTTCAACATTCTAGTGGAAGATAGGTTGTCTCTTTGCATATATATGAGAATTCAGGTGATTGCAAAATGAGACAATCATTGTGGCTGAGTTACACAAAACAACTCATAGGGCATTGTGATGAACAACGCAGCAGGCAACTTGAACTATCAAGTGCCGACAGTTTTTCTATAAACAAAAATGTAAAAAAGCAAAAGCTTAAACTGTGATTGAGCATGCCATCTAACCATGGTTTCCAAATCATAAATTTCTGCACAATACTAAAAACAGAGGTCATACTTTTTGTTTGTCATCTATGGCCCTTTGTGCAAATATTCTTTTGTCTCTCATAGCAGTTCTCTCGTGTAACTTTTGATAATCTGAATTTACTGATCTTAAAATTTTCAACATTTTGACTGTGAATAGTGTTTACACTGTAAGAGATATTCTATCAAAGTCACCTTTTGCTACTCTGCATTTCTAAGATACAGGGGCATATGTAACTTGCTATGCTAATGACGTACTAATCTAGTCAATGTGTTAGGGTTATTTGATAAATACCAGGTCCAATTTTGAAGAGAAACCTATCTACTTCCAGCAGAAAGTTGAGAAAACATTGTGAGCATCAGTAATGACAGTGCATTTGCCTGTATGAAATTGTTTACTTACACTGATTATACAGGTACTGCGAAGCTTGATGTACAAAGTCAGTGTGAGAATGTCATTTTTTTGAATTTCACAGCTTGTGACAGGGAGCCTGGATACTGTCAAGAGAAGTATATTTTCTCTCAAAGAACAGATGCGATTCTCTGCCAAGGAATGTAAAGCCCTAGTTCTGAGCCAACCCAGAGTTCTACAGACAGGTAATGACACCATGCACTGGATATTAAAAAAACAGGGGTACGACACAATCAGAATACTGAGTGCAGGCTTTGATCTGTCAAGAGTATTTATGGAAGAATTTACAGACATCTGAGAAACCAAGTCACAGATTCTTACACATTTAACCAACCCATGAGCTAGTAGCTAAACTTACATTTTTAACTATTTTGTCCTGTATTTCAGTTGCAAGTTTTTTGTTCTAATCCCTGAAGCATGTTGAAACAACTATTTAGCTTATTAAACAACATCTATATGTGTATAATGCACTGCTATTGTTCCCATATGACCAAAGCAGAATTCACTTGTCAACAATAACAGTGCAGTTTTCACATGTACAGGCTGAGTTGACAAGCTCCAAATTTTGTCTCAATATGTTTTTGGGAGAAGATAAGAAAGTGTAGTTAAAATTGAAAAACAAAAAAGTGAAAAGAAATCACAAAATTTCAGGCAAAGGCCCTTGAAACAGGGTATACTTGCAGTCTTGACAAGCTACTTCTGAAATCTAACTTACCATATAACACATACACAATGCATATCGTCAGTATTGGCTGACTAGAGAATAGGGTGTATGGTATATTAGTCAAGTGTGTACACTCAATCTGCCAACTTCAACTTTGCTGTCTCTGGAGGCACTGGAAAAAAGCTTGGCATTGTGTATACAATATTTTGTTTATTTTTTTCTCAACGAGAACTCACTAGTGGCAGGTTAGATTCAGTATGCATATGTACATCTCACAATTTTGTTTTACAATTCCGTTCTCTGTACCAGGAAGGTACAAGCTGCTGAGAACCTTTGATTATCTCCACAACACAGTTGGTATTACACATGCACAGTTTGTTCAGTTTTCTCAAGTCTTCAGATCAAGTCTTCCAAGAATCAAAGAAAGGCATCAGGTAACTTTCATGTCATGTTTTTTCGAATCAATGATTAGATAATAATAACCAGCAAAAATTTTTTTACCAAAGTGTAGTTGTAGCGACGGTATAGTATGAATGGTACTTCTTTTCAACTTTTTGCGTAGAAATACTCATCTGAATCCAAAACTTGGAAAGACTATTATATTCTGTAAACAGAAGATTCTTCATAACATGCATTGAGGGCGCTAAACAGCACCATAAATCATGTGTTGATATTCACTCATTCATACAAATCCATAAAGCAACTTGCTAGAAACTAGATAACTGTTCTTCCATAGAAGTAGATTTTTCTAAAAATATGAAAATATATTTCTATTCTCAGAATTTTTTTCTTGTCCTGTTTTTCACAGTATCTGGTCAAGTTGGAGCGTGCTCAGTATGATCCTACTAAACCTGGATATGTTTCTTTGGAAGCATTGTCTAAGCAACCTGATGAAGTCTTCTGTAAAGATGTTGCCAAGACATCTATCGTGGAATACAACAACTTCTTAAAAACATTATAGATTGCAGGCACACTGCGTCAAAAAATAATCAAACTGTCCTTGCAGAAACAACACTATGTACCACTTCTAAAATCTCATATTGTAAATCTCATGTTGAATTCAAGAAAACATTTTTTAGTCCCCACGGACACCGTCCGGGGGACTTATAGGTTTGGTCGTGTCCGTGCGTGTGTGCGTCCGTGCGTGCGTGCGTGCGTCCGTCCGTCTCACGCAGATATCTCAGAGATGCAAGGAGCGATTTCATTCAAACTTGGTACAAGAATTACTTCATATGTCATACAGATGCACATCAATTTGTTTTGTGATACGATCCAATATGGCCGCCAGGCAGCCATGTTATTACGATTTTTTCATGTACAGAGCCATAACTCAGACACGTTTCAACCGATTTTATTCAAAGTTGGTACAAGGACATTGACCAATGTCATAGATGTGCACGTCAATTTGTTTTGTGATACGATCCAATATGGCCGCCAGGCGGCCATTTTGTAACAATTTTTTCATGTACAGAGCCATAACTCAGACATGTTTCAACCGATTTTATTCAAAGTTAGTACAAGGACATTGACCAATGTCATAGATATGTACGTCAATTTGTTTTGTGATACGATCCAATATGGCCGCCAAGCGGCCATTTTCTAACGATTTTTTCATGTACAGAGCCATAACTCAGACATATTTCAACCGATTTTATTCAAAGTTGGTACAAGGACATTGACCAATGTCATAGATATGCACGTCAATTTGTTTTGTGATACGATCCAATATGGCCGCCAGGCGGCCATTTTGTAACGATTTTTTCATGTACAGAGCCATAAGTCAGGCATATCTCAACCGATTTTATTCAAAGTTGGTACAAGGACATTGAACAATGTCATAGATATGCACGTCAATTTGTTTTGTGATACGATCCAATATGGCCGCCAGGCGGCCATTTTGTAACGATTTTTTCATGTACAGAGCCATAAGTCAGGCATATCTCAACCGATTTTATTCAAAGTTGGTACAAGGACATTGAACAATGTCATAGATATGCACGTCAATTTGTTTTGTGATACAATCCAATATGGCCGCCAGGCAGCCATTTTCTAACGATTTTTTCATGTACAGAGCCATAAGTCAGGCATATCTCAACCGATTTTATTCAAAGTTGGTACAAGGACATTGAACAATGTCATACATATGTACGTCAATTTGTTTTATGATATGATCCAATATGGCTGCATGGCAGCCATATTGGTTACAATTTTTTCGTGTCCTTAGCCAAAACTTGGGCACGTCTCAACTGATTTTATTCACCGATTTTATTTAAACTTAGTACAGGGACATCGACCTATGTCATACATATGCACATTGATTTGTTTTGTGATACAATCCAATATGGCCGCCGTGTGGCCATTTTTTCCGATTTTTTCATGTCCAGAACCATAACTCAGACATGTATCAAGCAAATTTATTCAAAGTTGGTACAAGGACATTGACTTATTTATACATATGTATATATGTTGTAAATACTGCATCAAACTTTATGAAATATGGTACAAGTGATAATCTGTTAAGTGTTAGGATTATATGCAAAAATGTTTTGCAACATCCTGTTGATTAATTCCTAGTAGACTCATTTTATGAACTTTAGGATGGTGGCCTACTTTGGTTTTATGTTTTAATCACCATAGAACTCATTCTTGGCCATTGAGTGCAATCTGTATCAAAGTATTTTATCACAGACCTAATTAATGAAGAGGACTCTATCCTCTCTGAGGACATGTAATCAAAGTACCTATTAACAAGTGGGGACTGTGTCATCAACGATGACTTGTTTTACATAGTCTAGGGAATCAGTGTCAACCATTAGTCATTCATGTCATATGGAGGAATAAAGTACATTCATGAAATGTTAATTGCTAAAATCAATGTCACATGGTGTTATGCATTTTACATTGCACTTCATTTGAAGAACATTCACACCAAAGCAGCTGGTAAGGACACACTTCAATGGGCAAAGAGACTCTACCAGGCAAAATAATATTTAATAAAGGGGGAGTGAGAGGGTATACCAGCAGCCTTGTTGTAGAGTCTTTCACAACATGGACCCCGCCCAAATTTAGAACTGCCACCTCTCCTCGTTCAGAAAGAAAACTTTGAGAGAGTGTTTAATAGCTTAAAAAGCTATGTATCATTACATTGATGTTGCGTAATTAAAAGTTTATGAGTATTTTGATCAAGGATGTTATTTCTGATCAATTATAGTAAATGAAAGATTAAAACAATGGTTCAAGCTGAAAATATTATTGGAAAAGCTTCAGTATTAAATATTGGCTTTAAAAGGTGAACTTGTGCAAAATAGATGAAAATATTAAATGTACAAAGAAACTTGCAAGGAATGATGTCCTTGGCACCAATCACTTGCTACAGTTATCTAGTTGTGTATACTAGTATTTGAAGATTTAAAATAATTTGTATTGGCCAATTAGAACCTGTTCACTGAAATGTTACTTAAATCTCGCAGTATGGAAGCAGCTACGGCATTACCATCAATTGAGAGGAAAGAAGAATATTTCCATAGGCTATATATAATTGAAACTAAACAAATTGATGTCAGCTTTGACGTATACAGACAGTATGCTGTAAAACTATACTATTGTAATGCCAACTAATGTTGTAATTTCAGAATCTCACCAGGATACTATTGAAAGCTCCTTGTCAATGCAATAATCATCTCTCATACTCCACATCAACATATTTCACCGGGATATCCATAGATATTTCTGACAGAATGTAATGAACTGCATTATTTATTTAGTTCAGTTTTTAGTGCACCTTTTGAGTGTGTAACATTTATCAGACACATACTGGAGATCTGGGTTTTTGCTAATTGAAAGTCTGTTTTGCAAAGTGTACTTATGAAGATGAAGTTTCAAATAGAAATAAACAGTATGACAAAAATCAGTTTTTTGGTCATGGGCTGTTTTCCTTAAGAATTCCCTATTATGAAATAAGCAACATGAACTGATATTTTATAATACAATTACAGAGGTAAAAACGTGATGAGGTAATTTTTATTCTCATTGATGCACCTGAAATTTTAGGTAAATTGTTTCTGGCAAGTGATAGAAAGTATGCTTTGAAACTTGTGCACATAAAAAAATTAAAAAAGACAACAGGGACAGTTAAAACAATTGACATTGCCCTTGTAACTCGATAGTACAGGTATTAGGCACTACATTTTTGCTGAGATTATTCCATCATTGTAAAATATGGCTATATGTGTATTGGTTTCAGGTTTGTTGACAAATATGTGGCTGCAATTTGGATACTGCTACTAAAATTCAGACATGACTGCTGGATGCAACTCACTGTTGTTGCAGCTGTTGCTGTAAGTTGTACATGATGGTTCATAATTGCCTTTTCATTGTTCTTTAATACATATTCAAAACACAATCTAAATTTTCAGATAAATTTTTAGGATTATTATTCAAAAATTAGAGACTCAGTGTACATTAAATTTCAACAGGTGACTTTTAAAAGTAATATGGTAGATTTAATGAATGTTTTCAAAATCTCTTTTTGAAAACACATTTCATGAAGGAGTTTTAGCATATACTTTACTGCACCAAGGTCATGTAAGGTCGCAAGCCCTACCTTTATATTTAGGTTAAGAGGTCACTATGAAAACTTTTCATGTTGAATTGAGGGTTGGTGATTTTTTTGCATTTCATAAACATCTTAAATTCTACAGATGCATTGACAATACTGGGCATATCAAAATGTTACAGAAGTTCAAAGATCAAACAAAAACAAAAACTCTCTGCCTTATTTACTAAGTTTAATTATAGGCAAAAAGAGTGTATGTTGGTCCAGGAGAGAATTTGCATCGGGTCAAGTGTCCTTGTAAGTTGTTAAATGTGTTCTGGCTATCGACATGGTGATCATGTCGGTAAGCAAGAAAATGCATCTTGTCGACACGATCATGATAACTTGCAATTAAATGCAAATTGTACACTTATGTCACCATTTGCTTTATCAAATGGTCTCAAATGTTCTGCTTTCATGTTGAAATAAATTTCCTCGTGAGACAAAAAGTGTGTTCTCCATAATTTAGCCTTAGGCCCACGTGTTCAATTGACAATTGAATTGCTGTCATCGCTTGCTAAAATCCAATATCCAATAATAACCTATGAAATCTTGTTTGCGATCTCAATGTTTCACGTTTTTGAGACTCAAACTACCAAAAACTTGAATAAGAGAGCATAACAAACAAAATTGCAGCTGAAAAGAGACAACAATACTTCTTTTATTTATATCGCTTATTGTCTCCTCCATCGCCATCGGTTGCCGTGTGGTACAATCAGTACGCAGAGAGGTCATGGTGAATGAGATAATCTTCGCCCATAATGAGCAGGTTCGCATCCGGTCGCCCTCTGGTGATTTATTTTATTCTTGTGCAGTTACTTTGTCTCTTCTCTCTCTAGTCTTACTTTTCTTACCCATTTTTTTCTCCTTCTTGCTAAATTTATTGCATTTGACAATCTCCGCCGATCCACCGCCAGTAATTGTGAGTAAAACTTAATACCTTATCTGCGGCAAGCAAAGCGCCATACTACGCACAGCGGATGTATGGAACTCACCATCTCTCGTTTGAGACATTTCCAAGAGGAAAGATGGCTGTCAAGTTTGAAACATAAAAAACAAAGCCTCATGATTGTGTCGATTATAAGATTTTCCCGCTTATTTGCACGATCATCGTGCAAATAAGCGGAAAATGCTTCTTATATACATGATCATCATGTCGATTATTCATTTGTTTTTCTTATCTACATGATGATTGTGTCGGTATGTGTTGTTCTTATCAACATGATGTTCATGTCTATAAGAAGCATTTTCCACTTATCGTGCAAATAAGTGGGAAAATCTTATAATCGACATGATCATCGTGTCTATAGACAAAAAAATGTTTTACTGACACGATGATCATGTCTATAATCAGTTTTTTTATCGTATCTACACGATCATTGTGTTTTTATGGGATTTTTTACTTACCGGCACGATGATCGTGCACATAACTGAAAAATGCTCCTTATCGACATGATCATCGTGTCAATGAGTAAAAAGGAAATGCTTACCGATATGACCATCGTGTCGATAGGTAAGAAAAACCACATTATCGACACAATCATTGTGTCGGTAAAGCATTTTTTTTGTCTATAGACACGATGATCGTGTCGGACCTGTTAAATGTTTCTAACTTAAAACATTTCTACGATTTAATACGCCAAACAACAACGCAATAGTAATGTTCGATGAATTTTATTGGTCGACAACAACAACAACAACAACAACAACAACAACAAACCAATATAAACATAACAATACCAACAACAACAACCACCAAATTTCTGGGTTCCCTGTTCCCCGCCGTAAAAACTTACCAGTGTAGCCTAACGCTTGAAAATGAATAAAATTCTGGTCTGAGCACGACTTTTTCGGGATGTCTCACATTTTGTGGTCTGAATTCAAAACCTGTTTTGCGTGTTGGCATATCGTAACTTTCCTTGTCAAAGCCACAGTCCCTCTAGGGAAAGAGGGACTGTACATGTGTCAAAGCATTTGTCTCTCTCTTCGTATCGTATGAACAAAGATAATAACTTCCGGTTGACCTTTATGCAGCAGCGGCGTGACCTAGAATGACCTTTGCCGCTGGGGACTCATTATCATACAACAACAGTCAACCATCTCTCACTCTTGTGGGTACATGTACCGTTTTTCCGCTTATCGCAAACTACATTTCCATCATTGCGTCGGGAAACGGCAATTGCAGTCCGAATCACGAATCGCGTTCAAAAACGTTCAGCCTTTTTGTTGTCATCGGGTCAGGTCAGGTCACGACAAGAATTTCGAGGAATCAGAAGTACATGCATTGACGACACGGAGGGGGTATAAGTATAGTATATATGCACAGCTGCACAGCACAGACAAATACACTACCAAAGGACGTTGCCATACAACCCAGCGTGGATATTTTAAGTTTCTTCTGCAGCGGTGAGTAAGTTTTCATTTGCCAGAACAACTATAAAATTAAATAAAATAAACTTTTTTTATGGATTTAATCATGGATTTAGGAGGCGCTTGGCAGTGGTATCATGTACTGGTAATATATCCGGGGTACTCAATCGTCAATTTGCGAAAAATCTGCTAAATTTATCTGTAAACTAGGATTTTTTTTTGGAATATAAAAGACGCAACAACAAGTAGCCAGCTCTCCGCCATAGTTTTGGGTCGCTTTCTATGTAAATTAACATGGCGGATGTGTTTGGAGTCCAACGTACAAAGTTAACAACACGGAAGTTTATAGTGGGATCCAAGTCTGTGAATAAAGAAACCGATTTGGTGAATACGATGTACTAGTAGAGAAATAGTGACTTTTTTCTGACCGTGACGTAGTGGAGTTAACGCGCGCTAGATCTAAAGTTTGGTGATTCTCTGTGCATTAGCCCTACGAGTATGGCGAGAGTGTCCGGCTTTGGCTACGCCGCCTCCCACCTCCGGGTGCATGTGCACACAGCGGATGGACCGTGATGTGAACCCGGCGGTGGCAGTCCCCGGGTTGGTGGGTACCCATGCTTGTTACCCAAGTTTGAAAAGTACCCCCTTTCCTAGAATATTTCTGAGAAAAACACCCCCTATTTGTGGCAAATCTGGGAGAAATTAGCTGTAAAAAACATACCCTTATTTTCGAAATCTAGGAGGTTTATAGTATGTTGACTTCCAGGGTTGACCCTAGAAGTTGACTTTGTATACATGTACATACATCACACACACTAAATTTGATTTAGGGGGGATGGACCCTAATGATGGGCATGTATACGTCATATGTACATACAAACGTACGGTACTGTTTTTCATTTTCTTTGTGAGTGAGACTAGACCAGATTTAGTGTCCGAGGGAGATTATGAAAGGACTACCCCTAATCTCGGAGGTTACTCTGCAAAAGTACCCTTTTTCTCGATTCATGGACCTAGAATCTCCGAGATGACTGAAGAAAAACACCCCCTTTTCCGTGAATTTGGTAACGCGCATGGGTACCCACCAACCCGGGGACTGCCACCACCGGGGATGTGAAGCTCTACTGCAGATCTCGTCTCGATTCCTGCCCCCTTTTTACCACTGGCTGCGCTGTACTGGACAGACTGTTTTACTGTTTGGTCAAAGTATGCGTATATGGTATATGTACCTTGTGCAAACTTAAATATAATCATTTTCGGGCGATATGTGCAATTTTCTATTTTTAGGAATATTTAATTGTGTTATGTTTGGTCTAAAATCGTCTCTTCAGAATTGCTTGACCAAGAGCTATATAGACGATGTGGTGTCAATAGCGTTGATCGCGATTTCAGGTTTGTTACTATTTAGATAGTAGCTGTGGGTCCATAGCTGTGGTGTTTTCAGAGATGGCGGGGTTAAAATCGTAAAAGTCAAAACCAGCCCTTAAAGGCATGAATCCCGTCTGAAAACACCACAGCTATGGACCCACAGCTATAAAGATAGCTGCACGCGTGCGACTTTCGGACAAATATGCTGAAATTCGGACAAATTTTGTCGTTGTATTGCGGGCTGTTGTTGCAGCTTGTAGTCTTAGTCATCAATTCATACGAATAAGTGTGACGCTAAATAGCCATTCTAACACTTGCAGGTTTTATTTTCGTCGTTTATGCGGAAAATGTGGACAAATGTTATTTATGCATATTAATGAGAGAGAACAGTGACGTCATTTGCGATCAGCGCTATTCGTTCAAATGATGACATCTATAATGTAGCATTTTAACCCTTTTCCTGCCAATCCATATTTCACCATCAGGTCAAGATGGTTAAATTAATGAAACACAACATATTCCATATTTTGTATTGTAACATAATACTGCACATGTACATTTGAAGGCTGTTGAAAACATAAATACTGTAAACTTGATTTTTTTGGACTAAAGATGCTATAACAGACCAAGCCAAGTGGGTGAAAATACGTCATGTTTTGGCTCAATACCACTTTTTACTGACTCGGCTGATGGGGAAGTGATACTGTCTGGCAGGAAAAGGGTTAAAGGTTATTTTGTGATTTGGTCAAAAAATGATATTTTCAAAACTATTCATCCGAGAGCTTTGAAATTTTGTGTACTGCTTCGTAGGGTAGTTGGGATGTGAGTACATGTTGTGGTAAAATCTGCGGCTAGTATTTTTAAGGGAATTTTTGTGATCATATTTTTCATGACTATTATCAGATAGCTTTGAAAATTGGTACCGGTATACTTGTTTTCCTAGGCATGACTAAGTTTAGATGTATGGAATTTTACCATCCTTGTGAAATTTGCATTGTAGTTACTTTTAAAATGTTTCTGATTTTTCGTCAAAAAAATCATGAAATTGCTCATCTGACAGCTTTGAAATTTGGATCACTGGTTCTTGGAGATGAAATGTGAGAAAACTGTAGTGGTTAAATCTGCATTGTGGTTATTTTAGGGCTATTTATGTTTTTGATAATTATTAATTGGGTAGCTTTGAAATGATGGTATAACAGGTGCCTGCAGGGGATGGCCCAGTTGAAATTTGTACAAATTATGGTGAGATGATGCAGTGTAGTATGTATTTCCTGGCTATTTTTGTGATTTTCAGTCAAAAACATTTGACACTATGTTCACATATTCATGTAATAAAATAAGTTTTGAGACTTGTACAAACTGTAATAAAATATTGGAAAATATATTGTTCATGGTTCCAAGAATCAAAGGAGATAGTGAAATATAGTCACTTTGGAACGGTCTTTTTGAAACAGTTGCGACGTTTCGATCCGACTACAACGGAGCTTGATCATGCAATGATGTTAATTATTCAGCGTTAATATGTCTCTGTAACTGGTTGAAACGTAAAGTAAAAGAAGCCATCTACATAAAACAACGGAGGCCAATCATGAATAGAGACCAAGGATACCAATTACCATCAATTTACGGACATATTATTCCGCCAGTTACAGAGACATATTAATGCTGAATAATTAACATCATTGCGTGATCAAGCTCCGTTGTAGTCGGATCGAAACGTCGCAACTGTTTCAAAAAGACCGTTCCAAAGTGACTATATTTCACTATTCCCCTGTAATAAAATAATATTCTTTACCCTTACTCAGACTTTTCTGCCTGTTTCATCACTTCTGCACACTTCTGAAGTAATGGTGAAACATTTAGGGACGATTCAGAATTACTTCCAGGGGGAGGGTGGAGGATTTTCTATTTTCTCGGTGATTTTTTTCCATGGCCCCCCCTAGTAAATTATAGAAAAAATCTATGGCCCCCCCTCATCTTTCCTGTTTTTTTTCCATGGCCCCCCCTAATATATACATGCATGCTTATACGGTACATTATAGACATATCTAGTCTAACAAGTTGCAGGAACTGTAGGGCCTAGTGGACATTAATCGATGATATAACAAATCATTTCAGGGTTATGTGACTATAAAAAGAATGATTTGCAGGGACTGCAAGTGGCACACTTTTGGAAAGGGTAGCAATAAACATATCTGGTTGTAAATTTCTGAAGAAAATTAATTACTAAATATGAATACTTTTTTCGTTATGTCTCACTGATACATATGATGCACACAAAGACAAGCAAAGATGTCAGTTAGAAATGGTGAACAGAAAATCAGAGGAGCAGATAATTGGCAAAGTGATATATATCTTGAAGTTTAATGGTACATCTCATTTGCAGATATCCAGATATTTCTGGAAAGTGAGATGTACATGTACATGCACACGTTCAGCATACATTTTCATTTGATGATGCTGAATATTTGCAGACTCACGGTGAAAGTTTTAAACATTAGGAATTAAAATTGGTGAAAGCCAACTTGTTTTTAATTTTCTCTTTTTTTCTAATTTGGTTGTCATAAAACCAAGTTGCTGCCACTGAAAGCAACAATGCTGAGGAATATTTTAGAACATTTCTTGAACAAAACACCTTATCCAAACATGAATTCACATGTTATTCTGCTCATTCCATTCACAATCCAATGTTCATATTAAAATGCAGATAACCCTGTGTAAGTCAAAATTCACATTTTGTCAGCAGTATTTTTCAAATCGACAGAGCATTCATATTTCAAATTTTTTTTAACAAACTTTAATTTTAGAATAGTCATGATGCGCATGTTTTCAGATGACACGAAACAATACAGGTTAATTTGTTTTTTTGCCTTTTCTGCCAGCCGCCACTGTGAAATCTTTGATTATACATATCAGAATGAATGGACACAAAAGTATTAGCATCAATACACAATGTGTAAGCCTATCCACATTTCTCCTAGCCTCATACACACTGAGATCACTTCTTGGACTACAGCAAATTTCTTGTGTACACAATATTTCAACAATCCGACACCATAGCTTTGGTGCAGTGCCACATGATCTTCTGGATGCACATACAGGATTATTGGAAAATCAACCCTTTTGTAAATTTTTCACCATATATTTTTGACAGTAATACATAATATTTTTATTTTCAACATTAAAACCTATTCGTTGAAAAGCACCTTGAAGATGAGACGGCCATAAATTTATTTTCAAAAAAGTTTATAGTAGATGTAAGCACTGTAAAAAGTTATGTAGAACATTTAAAAAATTTAGAAAGGGTAAAATTGATGAGAATGAAACATAGAAAAAAGGAGCAGAAAAGAACAGTAGCAGTAGCAGTAGTTTACTCAAAGGATGAAGTGGGTGTATATTTGGGGTAAAAAACCTCAATTTTTGTATTAATGATAAAAATTTATTTAAGTCGAAAACTAGACAGTATTTTCTGAAATGTAATATTTCACTTGAAAGGATAGTATTCATGTAGAAAAAAACAACTATTTTACTTGGCATTATCCATCTTCATTTTAAAATTGTAGGGTTTAAAGACTGACACTCTAATAATTGATTAAAATCATGATCAGCAAAATTAAAATGCCTCTTATTCAAAATGCCTCTTATTAAAAATGTAAGAGCTTTATTGCCAAACAAAACCAATTGATAGTTGTTGTGTTATATAGCATTTAAAAAACATAATGTGAAATTTCAGAAAATTTGACCCAGCCGGAGTGGAGTTAAATTCGTTGGAAATTTTGAAATTGGGAGGCAAAAGAAGCCAAGAAATCAGGTGATTTGCATACATTTGCATAAATTAACACTTCTTTATCATGCAACTTTCAACTGCTTTACAAGCTACAAGGTAAACCCAACCTTAGAAAGACATTTGCTGTAATTTTTAGCATTTGTTCAATGTTCATCTCTGTGTATCAGCATTTGTTTGTTATTCTATCACTACATAGAACACCAATGCTGTATTTAGCAACATACCAGTGTGAACATAAATGACCATTGTTATTGTTGATAAATGAATTCTAGTCTGGACTTGATCTGAGATCTCTTTTCAACAAAAACAACCCTGACTGTTCACTGTATGGTTTGTATTGACACGCTAAATACTGGACAGTTCATAACGCTTCAGGGAGGAGAACAAGATACTGCAGTAGATGCATAAAACAAACCACTGTGAATATTACCGAATTTGGCAGCTAAAGGAGTTTAACTAAACATGTTGAGTTTATCTGTCACCCAGGTAGCGTCTACGGTGCTCTTTTGTAGAGATCAGAAATTCTGGGCAAATATTGAATTGATGTTTTTTTTCCTTGGCCCCCCCTAAAAGATTGTGGTATTTTTGTCTGGCCCCCCTAAATTTTCTTGGGAAAAATGGGTGGCCCCCCCTGAAAATCCTCCACCCCCCCCCCCCCTGGAAGTAAATTCTGAATCGTCCCTTAAGGTCATGTATCATATTACTCAAAGTGGTAAAACTTGTTCATCGGACATTTGACATAATAATCTTTTCCATCCTGTATGAAGGATCACTGGGTAAAAAACCCGCAATGATAGAATAAAGCATAAAACTACATCTAAAAAGTTGATTACTTACCAGCTTTCCCTAAAAGCAAATTGATGAAGTGTCAATAAGGACATAGAAACAACAGGAAACAAAGAACTAAAGCAAAGAAAGGATAAATTTTTCTGGTCTTTGGCATTTGGCAACAGTGATGTAATGAACTGATTGTTTTCTTCTTTTTCTAAGCTACTTTGGTGTGAGACTATTTCTACTATAGTTATTGTACTTTCAGTAAAATAATGGTATGGCCCGTCAGCCATATTGTGAAGTTCATGGTATGTTGAAGCAATGTTTTCTTTAGGTGTCCATAGAAAGGGGCGATTTGTATTTCTTTCAACTAAAGTACGGTAATCTAAGATTTTAAGGAGTGGAAAGTAAAGTTCTAAAGAATTTGCAAGCATTTGCATGAATTATTTGCACTTTCTTCACAGGATTGACATCATGAATGTAGTATGAGGAAGGTAACAGATGAATATTACTTCCACATATGCATCCATCTGATTATGACAGAGAACTTTTATGCAGTTTAGTATACCCATAGATGGTAATACCGGGTACTAGGGAACACTGTCCTTTACAAATACAATTTTAACACTGTACTGAAATCATCTGAATAAATTTATCCTTTTCTATGATTTCACTGCTTTTGATCACAAGTCCTTAAAGCCGCAATTTTTAATCCCAGTTTTTCACATTAGCGGAGTTCTCCTCCCAGTCAAACCCTGGCCAGTACGATGTTTGATTTCTATAACATTACAGTGGAGGCCATTATTCTTCGGTGGGGCAAGTTGGTAATTACCTACCAATTTAGCAAGGGATATATTCCATATAGTACCAAGGGAACTTCCTAAGCCAAACTCTGTTTTCCTATCTGGAGCGGCAAGATGAAATCTAAACAAACACAGCGGGTAGCAAATTTTACAGCCACCAATCGTGATCTGATACCGGAATGAACCATAATGTACTCCACTGTCAGCTTTATGTTTTCAGTAATTTAGCTGGTCAGAGGGCACTTTGGTAGTGATTTTGTATGTGTAGCTCAGTTCATTGTGTACTATGTTGAACACTGTTCTGATTGCCGGCTGGTTTTTTACAGTACAAGTATTCTAAAAAAGGTGTTTTGTCAATATTTTACTGGCTGCTATCAAAGGTTTCTTCACCCACAAAAAATTAAGCAACTAGTTGTGCAGGTCATGTCAAACTTTTTGATTGTGGCCTTCCAGGATGTTTTGGGCAATGGTACTGAGAGTGAGATGGGCGATGACATGCTGAAGTGCTGTCTGTGGTGCATTTATTCTCAGAGCGATATTTACCATAGTTTCAACTTCATGTAGCTTTGTACAATTATTTTTTTGTTAAACTATCAACAGATTTTGTCATCTTGTCTCGACTTTTGATCATGATGAAGCTTTCAAGACAGACTGTAAAGTTGACTGTTTGTGAGTCGCTGAGTGCTTATGAATAGACTCCTGTGAACCACACAGTAAAGACCGGCTTTTGAAAGATCAATGTACATGGGGTGATCTCAAACTTTTGTACAAAATACCATGTTCTGTAATGATGTTACTTCATACAGCTTTTTCAAACCTAGTTATGTGTAATATTTATCAAAAAGAAGACAAGGCACGATATTAAAGATCATGTTTTATTCCTTGTAGTTTTCATTTCCCCAATCCAGTCCCCTTTTAACGAACCTACATGAAAATGGTTCATATCCCAGTTATCAGATCACCATTGCTGGCTGTAAAATCTCATTACCAGCTGTGTTTGTTTAGATCTCATCTTGCCGGCTCCAGATAGGAAACAGCGTTTGGCTTAGGAAGTTCCCTTGGTATATTGCAATACCCCTTGCTAAATTGGTAGGTAATTACCAACTTGCCCCACCGAAGAATAATGGCCTTAACTGTAAATTACACAAACTGATCTCAACCTTTTGTCACTGTTTGCTAATCCTGCAAACAGAGTTTATACAAACGTTTGATTGACGGTCGGTTCAAATTGCCAAAGGATATTGATTCTCTACCACCAACACTCGAATTTTCTAAAAAATCGTCTTCCAATCACGTTTGAATTTGAATATAACCACAGAGTTCGATCGGCAGCAACTTAGCGCTGACCACTTGGCAGTCTGTCTGCGTTTTTGCGGCTGGTAAAAAACTAAAAAGTGGCATTTTCTGGAGCGTGTGCTTGCATGTTGCCTGTTTGGTGTCCACTTACACAATGAACGCCGCCATAGGTTCGCGCCCTTTTAAAGGGAGGTAACCGCCTTTAATGTCTTTGCTCAGTGAGCTACATTATTTTCCGTTTGTCATCATCTGGAAATTTTGTACAGGAGACAACCTAGACCTGACAGGATCTGAAAATGCTTTCACAATAGCCTTTAAGCATTGCATGGAAAGATTTTTATATTGAAAAGATTATAAAGAAATATGAAAACATTAGATAAAGAGCAATTTAGAGTACAAATACATTGAAAATAGCATTTATAAATTTTTATTTCAAGTTGCGTAATTAAGAAACAGAGATACTGATCTGTACAAAACTTGTTCATTTTCACCACATATTATAATAAAACTTATATGCGTATCTTCATTTTGAATCCTTGCGCACTGTGACACAGTAAACGCACAGTTTAAAACAGCATTGGATTATAAATTTTCTGACTTTTCAAAAGGGTGTCCCCTGCAAGTGGATTATGGAAGGATGTAACACCAAGCTACTATACAAGTTCAAAGATGAAGATACTTCCACATTTTAATGGCTAATCATGGCAGAAGCTGCAGAACCCACTAGTCGGCTTAATCCTTTGAAGAAGCTCTACTTTGAGTTGGGACAGCAATTGAATGCTGGTGAAGTTGAGGCTTTGAAAGATTTGTTCAGTGGGGAACAACTAACAAAGGAAGAAGCAGAAAATGTGGAAACTGCAAGAGGCTTATTTAATCTCTTGACTGAAAAAGGTTTCATTTCTGAGGACAATTTAGAGCTGCTTGAAGAATTGTTTGAAACCATTGACAGGCCACATTTGAAAGACAAAGTGAAAAAGTTTCAGCAGGACAGAGGTGCAAGAAGGAAACGAAAGGCTTGTAAGTTCTTTATATGTACATGAAATCGATATAGCAAAGTATTTATCGCAGAAAATCAGTGAATTATTCCTTTAAATGTCACTGTCAGTGCACCTGGCCACAACTTTTTACATCAATCAGTCATAGTCCCTTCTCAAATCAGTCAACCAATAACTAAAAGCATTAATGCAAGAGACCAAAAAGTTTGACTTTTGAAACTGCAAAGTTGACACGGGAAGAAGAAAATTCAGATGTTGGAAAGAGAAAAAGTTTAACTTTCTCATCAGTCAATCATTGTCTCAGATTGTAAAGTACATCCTCCTGCAGTGCAGCTGCTGTATGATCTGACACTTCAATAATTTGCATAGTTAATGATCTTTCCTAATTAGTATGATATGTCCAGAAATACTGCATCAAATTTGATGAAACATGGTACAGATGTTGATCATCCAGTTGTGTTAAAGTGCATAGTGACATCCTGTTGATAAATTATTGACTAATATTTAATGACCTTTTTTAACTAGGATGGCAGCCCAGATTGGCTAAACAGGGAAACAATGTTTTTATTTGGAGATCTTCCGTATATCCTGAATGACTCTACTAAATCTGATGACACTTGCTGCAGATGTTGATCATAAAAAGATTTACCAGTCAAAAAGGCATTTAGCAGTATCAATAGCTCATTATAGGAAGTCTCTTCTTTACTGATCATGGGGCCATTTTGGTTCACATCTAGTGGTTGGACTTTTTAATGTCAAGCAAGGTTAGATGCGGAATTGTGTCTCTCGCTGTGTTCCTGTTCTAAACTCTGTGTATTGTCAATGGGAGCTAAATAAGTTAAACACGATAAAACACAGCTAAACACAGCTAAATTTAGCCCCATCTTGAAAGCGTTCTAAACTTTCTAATTTAGCTGGAGTTTAGCTCGGCTCTGAGGAGTACAAATTTGTTTTCCAGCGATATTTCCCATAATTACGATATTTAGCCGGATCTAGAAAGCGTTCTGAACTTGCTAATTTAGCTGGAGTTTAGCTCGGCCCTGAAGAGTCCAAAATTTTTTCCAGCGATATATCGATAATTACGATATTTAGCCGGATCTAGAAAGCGTTCTAAACTTTCTAATTTACTGGAGTTTAGCTCGGCTCTGAGGAGTCCAAACATTTTTCCTGCGATATATCCAATATTCACAACATTTAGCCTGATCTAAATAGCGTTCTAAACTTTCTAATTTAGCTGGAGTTTAGCTCGGCTCTGAGGAGTCCAAAATTTTTTCCAGCGATATATCCGATAATTACGATATTTAGCCCGATCTAAATAGCGTTCTAAACTTTCTAATTTAGCTGGAGTTTAGCTCGGCTCTGAGGAGTCCAAATTTTTTTCCTGTGATATATCCGATAATTACGATATTTAGCCCGATCTAAATAGCGTTCTAAACTTTCTAATTTAGCTGGAGTTTAGCTTGGCTCTGAGGAGTCCAATTTTTTTCCTGTGATATATCTGATAATTATGATATTTAGCCCAAACTAATAGCATTCTAAACTTTCTAATTTAGCTGGAGTTTAGATTTAGATTTAGACAATTCTTATTTAGCTTTCTAAACTTCTAGCTAAACTTTCTAAAAACGATAAAAACACATTTCCGCACCTTACTGGGACATCACCCCTTGCCATTTATGCTATTACTAATGTCTGTTTGTTTACAATACAATCCAATATAGGCATCAGTCACAGACAGGCCTTTGGTACCTGCATTCCTTGTTTCATGCACATTATATCGACTTCATGTTTTAGTCACTTCGGTAACAAATTCCCAATTACAAGGGGACTGTGTCATTGTCAATGACTTCTTTTCATTATTTGGAAATTTCCAATCTTGATAAGTTTATGTTTTTCTTTGCTGTGAAAATGCTAAATCTCAGTCCACCATAACTTTCAATAGACTACTTATGCACTGCTCAAGTTAAACATCAACTTATCAACTACAGAGTTCACCAACTTGATCAATAACCATGTACCAGTCATATGCTTGCATGCCTTTGGTGCTTCTTTTTTGATAATTTGTATTTTTGGAAATGGCAAGTGTATTTTTGATGAGTTCTGTCACAGTCTAAAAGGTACAATAACTTTTGGAGTGATAAGTTTTGTATACATTTACTTAATTCTGCATTGTCTTCTCCTTGCATTACAGGTGAATTATCGATGAAGGCTTCAGTGAAGCAATTCAAATCCCTACCAAAAGAGGAACCCAACCAACTGATGATGTCACATCAGCATTAATTTTCATCGCAAAGAGAGTCTATGATAGTGTAGACCTTAAGGAAAAAGGTGCTCTTAAAGCAGTTGTAGATCATTTAAGAGACGTTAAAGGAGTTTTATTTGAGGAAATCAAGAAAAAGTCTATAGAGTGTGTGGTCAAATGTAATACCATGGATGCCCTTGAAACACTGTGGTCTCAGTACAAGAGTGGTGTGCTACAAGAAGTGTTCCAGAAAGCCATCATCACTGATGAACTGTTGAAGAGTCTTCATGCTGAATACATCACCATGGAAGTGACAATCTCAGAAGAGGAGTACAGGAAATGTAGAGAAGAAGTCAAAGTCTGGGAGGGTAAGTTAGTGGCCTTACATCAGTATTTCTTTGTGCCTGTCACATTGATGTGTACTTTTACATGATTGCATGATGTACTTTACATGAGTTTCAGTGGTGAATGTGAATCTCAACAACATGTCTATCCATACAAATCAAATGTTCAAATGTGCATCTTATGTAAATTAATTGTTGTTCACAAGTGAATTATGTAAATTCATTCGACATTGCATGTTGACATCAATACTGCATTATCCTTTCATTTCAAAAATTCACACTAACTTCCACTTCAGCTCTGCTCATAGACATGAACAATTATTTGAAATCGTTCAAAGCTGCAGTACTGTCAACTCTTGTCCATCTACATTGTCCTGACTTGTTCATGAATATACATTAAACCAGTAGCTTCTATTGGTATGTTTCAAACTTTATATTTGCTTACAAATACCAAACCTTCACTAAACCAGCTTTAGAGAAATTCAGGTTATTTTGTACATGCGGACAATGTATTGATGGACAACGCGAATTTTAGATGACACAACAACATAGGTGCATAAAAGGTCATCACAACTATATTCACGCATGGCTCTAGCTGTGAATGAATTGGATCAAAATTGATATCTGCCTGTAAAGGGACTACACATAATATCAAAAGACATGTTTGTGACATTAATAAGTAGTTTTCTTCATAGCTTTGTTACCAGACACAGTGATTGCAAACTTTCACATTTAGTATCATTGAATGCCAATTTAAGGCCCAGAATTGAGCATACCGGTAGTAAACCATTGAGATATGATCCATCATACAGCTATGACATTGCAAGTGAAGCAGATGACATGGTAATTGAATCACATGTGAAAATATTTCAATAGCCTAGGGTAGTTTCTAAAAACACATTTTCACAAGATTACTGCAAATGGTAACCTGAATGGTTTTCAATCATTACGTTATTTTAACCTTGGATTTTCCCCATAAACTTAATATCCTGTGATGCAGAATACCCGTCTATGCCAGTTTAGGGACCAGTTTTAGCACTGCTATACTGAGTATCAATACTTTATTAGAGAGGGTGAACTCATCCTATAAGAAGATTGTTTGGCGTACTTGACTCACAAATAATTCTTATAATTTTATGACTTACACTTGTCTGATGGATAAAGCTATGATGAGCTTTTTTGAAGAAATTTTAAGTATGAAATTTTAAGTATGAAAGAAAGTGTTTCACATTGCGATAAAAGGAATCATTCATAACAGCAATCAAAACTCTGCTTGTAGAAATTTGAAAGTGAAATTGAACTACTGCATAAAATTGTTGCCATATGCTAGTAAATGTATCAAAGATGTAAGACTATAGTGATGTCCAAGTGCTGATGGTTATTGCCATGTCTCTCCATGTTGTACAGTCAATTTTTCAATTGTTACCTTTGAAGTCAGTATATCATAATGCATAGCTTTTTGGCTTTTATGAAAGTGATACAAACCCTAACGCACTGTCACTGATGAAACAGTATGCAGCAAGCCAATCATTGACAGGGCTGAAAATTAAATTTTATCGTGGTGGGTACATGTAGATCACTACAATTTACAAACACATTTTTTGTGATTTAAGTTAAAATATAGTGTTTACTCCAAAATATAACTTTCATGTTATTTTATTACCATCAAATGCTGACATTAAGGTTCACTTAGACAATTGGTGTCACTGTCAATGATAGCACCTGCTCTATATTATATGGCCAATGCATACATGGGTCATGGCCTGCCTTCCACCATGCATATATGTAATGTATTTACTTGTATGACTGCATGCCATATTGGCTTAATACTCCGTGAAAGTTTGACATTATTAAAATAAATGAGTGATAGATAGGACTGGCCAAATCGACTTTCCTTGCCATATGGAACTTTTCTCAATTATTACTTACTGAAGGGTCTATTATGAAGTACTAGGCTATCTCAAGTAAGATAGTAGCATGGTAGTGCATATGTTCTTTTTCCTTGTGTGATCACTATTACATTCTATTCATAGAACATTATCTTATGCAAGTTGTTATATAAACCCTGTAGATATGTACCAAAATAAGTGACACTGATGAGTTTGTTGTGCATGTGTGTAACCTAGATGTGTCCAATTAAATCATTGACTTGTTTGATGTGTAAAAATTGTTATGACTTGCAATTTCCATGTTGAGACATGCTTTGGTGCTGGTAATTTTGAAATTATTATTGTTTCTATGACTAGAAATTCATATGTTCTTTGACACAAAAAATAATAATCAAAACCCATATACATTCAGGATACTTAAAGAGGCACTCCCACTTGGTAACATTTTTAAAACACATTTTTTTAATGCCAACAGTCGATATTTGACATGGCGACTGCGCGCGGATTGCAAGATATCGATAAAAACATGTCCTCAAAAAAGTTAAAGTTTGAATTCCGGTGACCCACCTGAATTCAGCTTCCGAACACAGAACGTTCGGCACTGGGGCCATTGTCAACTAAGCTATGGAGTACGAGTCTACGCTGACGCTGCTGTACGCCACAGCAGTACCACTCGCATCGGTGAGCGGTCATGTCCCATGGGAGAAAGCCAAGTCCTACTGACTCGGCAAAAAAAACGAAAAACAAAGTTTGCTGATTCCACCAGAATTCGCATAGGTGACTAGCACAGATAGATGCGGTTGATACATAGTATGCATAGTGGCCGCCGCGTGGTATGCGCGCATACCACACGTGGCGGCCGCTATGTATCGAACCATACGTAACTGTGTGGCAGACGACAAAAATGTAGTCATCAGCGACAACTAATATTTTACACGTAAAAACTGATATCTATGTGGTATTGTTTAAAAATTTAATACAACTGATTGAGAATAATGAAAACGACAAAAACTAAGGAGAAGTTTTAAAAAAGAATTACCAGAGGTAAAGGCATTGATAATGATGTATATAAAGTCATCGCAGTAGGAGGTAAATTAATTGCGTCATTCGAACGTTTTTGGACTCCTTAGAATATCGTCAATCAGCACAACAACACACTTTCGGGGGATTTCAGGTCATAACCAGAAACGATCGTAAAACTTCGGGATGTGAAAAATACGCTCGGGAAATGACATGTTTTTATCGATATCTCGCGATCCGTGCGTTTATTGCACAGTACAGAGTCTGCAGAACACTGTGCGTCCATTTTATTGCACAGTACAGAGTCTGCAGAACACTGTGCATCCATTTTTTTGCACAGTACAGAGTCTGCAGAACACTATGCATCCATTTTATTGCACAGTACAGAGTCCGCAGAACACTGTGCGTCCATTCTATTGCACAGTTCAGAGTCTGCAGAACACTGCGTCAATTTTATTGCACAGAACAGAGTCTGCAGAACACTGCGTCCATTTTATTGCACAGTACAGAGTCTGCAGAACACTATGTGTTCATTTTATTGCACAGTACAGAGTCTGCAGAACACTGTGTGTCCATTTTATTGCACAGTACAGAGTCTGCAGAAACACTGCGTGTCCATTTTATTGCACAGTACAGAGTCTGCAGAACACTATGCATCCATTTTATTGCACAGTACAGAGTCTGCAGAACACTGTGTGTCCATTTTATTGTACAGTACAGAGTCCGCAGAACACTATGTGTCCATTTTATTGCACAGTTCAGAGTTTGCAGAACACTGTGTGTCCATTTTATTGCACAGTACAGAGTCTGCAGAACACTGTGTGTCCATTTTATTGTACAGTACAGAGTCTGCAGAACACTATGCATCCATTTTATTGCACAGTTCAGAGTCTGCAGAACACTGCATGTGTGTCCATTTTATTGCACAGTACAGAGTCTGCAGAACACTGTGTGTCCATTTTATTGCACAGTACAGAGTCTGCAGAACACTATGCGTCCATTTTATTGCACAGTACAGAGTCTGCAGAACACTATGTGTCCATTTTATTGTACAGTACAGAGTCTGCAGAACACTGTGTGTCCATTTTATTGCACAGTACAGAGTCTGCAGAATACTGCGTCCATTTTATTGCACAGAAAAGAGTCTGCAGAACACTATGGGTCCATTTTATTGCACAGTACAGAGTCTGCAGAACACTGTGTGTCCATTTTATTACACAGTACCGTACAGAGTCTGCAGAACACTGTGTGTCCATTTTATTGCACAGTACAGAGTCTGCAGAACACTATGCGTCCATTTTATTGCACAGTACAGAGTCTGCAGAACACTATGCATCCATTTTATTGCACAGAACAGAGTCTGCAGAACACTATGCATCCATTTTATTGCACAGAACAGAGTCTGCAGAACACTATGCATCCATTTTATTGCACAGAACAGAGTCTGCAGACACTGTGCATCCATTTTATTGCACAGTACAGAGTCCGCAGAACACTGTGTGTCCATTTTATTGCACAGTACAGAGTCTGCAGAACACTGTGTGTCCATTTTATTGCACAGTACAGAGTCTGCAGAACACTATGTGTCCATTTTATTGCACAGTACAGAGTCTGCAGAACACTGTGTGTCCATTTTATTGCACAGTACAGAGTCTGCAGAACACTATGCGTCCATTTTATTGTACAGTACAGAGTCTGCAGAACACTATGCGTCCATTTTATTGCACAGTACAGAGTCTGCAGAACACTATGTGTCCATTTTATTGCACAGTACAGAGTCTGCAGAACACTGTGTGTCCATTTTATTGCACAGTACAGAGTCTGCAGAACACAATGTGTCCATTTTATTACACAGTACAGAATCTGCAGAACACTGTGTGTCCATTTTATTGCACAGTACAGAGTCTGCAGAACACTATGCGTCCATTTTATTGCACAGTACAGAGTCTGCAGAACACTAAGTGTCCATTTTATTACACAGAACAGAGTCTGCAGAACACAATGTGTCCATTTTATTGCAAAGTACAGAGTCTGCAGAACACTGTGTGTCCATTTTATTGCACAGTACAGAGTCTGCAGAACACTGTGTGTCCATTTTATTGCACAGTACAGAGTCTGCAGAACACTATGCATCCATTTTATTGCACAGTACAGAGTCTGCAGAACACTATGCATCCATTTTATTGCACAGTACAGAGTCTGCAGAACACTGTGCAGTCCATTTTATTGCACAGTACAGAGTCTGCAGAACACTATGCATCCATTTTATTGCACAGTACAGAGTCTGCAGAACACTATGCATCCATTTTATTGCACAGTACAGAGTCTGCAGAACACTGTGCGTCCATTTTATTGCACAGTACAGAGTCTGCAGAACACTATGCATCCATTTTATTGCACAGTACAGAGTCTGCAGAACACTATGCGTCCATTTTATTGCACAGTACAGAGTCTGCAGAACACTATGCATCCATTTTATTGCACAGTACAGAGTCTGCAGAACACTATGCATCCATTTTATTGCACAGTACAGAGTCTGCAGAACACTGTGCGTCCATTTTATTGCACAGTACAGAGTCTGCAGAACACTATGCATCCATTTTATTGCACAGTACAGAGTCTGCAGAACACTGTGCGTCCATTTTATTGCACAGTACAGAGTCTGCAGAACACTATGTGTCCATTTTTTGCACAGTACAGAGTCTGCAGAACACTGTGCGTCCATTTTATTGCACAGTACAGAGTCTGCAGAACACTATGTGTCCATTTTATTGCACAGTACAGAGTCTGCAGAACACTGTGCGTCCATTTTATTGCACAGTACAGAGTCTGCAGAACACTGTGCATCCATTTTATTGCACAGTACAGAGTCTGCAGAACACTATGCATCCATTTTTATTGCACAGTACAGAGTCCGCAGAACACTGTGCGTCCATTCTATTGCACAGTATCAGAGTCTGCAGAACACTGCGTCAATTTTATTGCACAGAACAGAGTCTGCAGAACACTGCGTCCATTTTATTGCACAGTACAGAGTCTGCAGAACACTATGTGTTCATTTTATTGCACAGTACAGAGTCTGCAGAACACTGTGTGTCCATTTTATTGCACAGTACAGAGTCTGCAGAACACTGTGTGTCCATTTTATTGCACAGTACAGAGTCTGCAGAACACTATGCATCCATTTTATTGCACAGTACAGAGTCTGCAGAACACTGTGTGTCCATTTTATTGTACAGTACAGAGTCTGCAGAACACTATGTGTCCATTTTATTGCACAGTACAGAGTCTGCAGAACACTGTGTGTCCATTTTATTGCACAGTACAGAGTCTGCAGAACACTGTGTGTCCATTTTATTGTACAGTACAGAGTCTGCAGAACACTATGCGTCCATTTTATTGCACAGTACAGAGTCTGCAGAACACTGCATGTGTGTCCATTTTATTGCACAGTACAGAGTCTGCAGAACACTGTGTGTCCATTTTATTGCACAGTACAGAGTCTGCAGAACACTATGCGTCCATTTTATTGCACAGTACAGAGTCTGCAGAAACACTATGTGTCCATTTTATTGTACAGTACAGAGTCTGCAGAACACTGTGTGTCCATTTTATTGCACAGTACAGAGTCTGCAGAATACTGCGTCCATTTTATTGCACAGAAAAGAGTCTGCAGAACACTATGGGTCCATTTTATTGCACAGTACAGAGTCTGCAGAACACTGTGTGTCCATTTTATTACACAGTACCGTACAGAGTCTGCAGAACACTGTGTGTCCATTTTATTGCACAGTACAGAGTCTGCAGAACACTATGCGTCCATTTTATTGCACAGTACAGAGTCTGCAGAACACTATGCATCCATTTTATTGCACAGAACAGAGTCTGCAGAACACTATGCATCCATTTTATTGCACAGAACAGAGTCTGCAGAACACTATGCATCCATTTTATTGCACAGAACAGAGTCTGCAGAACACTGTGCATCCATTTTATTGCACAGTACAGAGTCTGCAGAACACTAAGTGTCCATTTTATTGCACAGTACAGAGTCTGCAGAACACTGTGGTGTCCATTTTATTGCACAGTACAGAGTCTGCAGAACACAATGTGTCCATTTTATTACACAGTACAGAATCTGCAGAACACTGTGTGTCCATTTTATTGCACAGTACAGAGTCTGCAGAACACTATGCGTCCATTTTATTGCACAGTACAGAGTCTGCAGAACACTAGTGTCCATTTTATTACACAGAACAGAGTCTGCAGAACACAATGTGTCCATTTTATTGCAAAGTACAGAGTCTGCAGAACACTGTGTGTCCATTTTATTGCACAGTACAGAGTCTGCAGAACACTGTGTGTCCATTTTATTGCACAGTACAGAGTCTGCAGAACACTATGCATCCATTTTATTGCACAGTACAGAGTCTGCAGAACACTATGCATCCATTTTATTGCACAGTACAGAGTCTGCAGAACACTGTGCGTCCATTTTATTGCACAGTACAGAGTCTGCAGAACACTATGCATCCATTTTATTGCACAGTACAGAGTCTGCAGAACACTATGCATCCATTTTATTGCACAGTACAGAGTCTGCAGAACACTGTGCGTCCATTTTATTGCACAGTACAGTCTGCAGAACACTATGCATCCATTTTATTGCACAGTACAGAGTCTGCAGAACACTATGCGTCCATTTTATTGCACAGTACAGAGTCTGCAGAACACTATGCATCCATTTTATTGCACAGTACAGAGTCTGCAGAACACTATGCATCCATTTTATTGCACAGTACAGAGTCTGCAGAACACTGTGCGTCCATTTTATTGCACAGTACAGAGTCTGCAGAACACTATGCATCCATTTTATTGCACAGTACAGAGTCTGCAGAACACTGTGCGTCCATTTTATTGCACAGTACAGAGTCTGCAGAACACTATGTGTCCATTTTATTGCACAGTACAGAGTCTGCAGAACACTGTGCGTCCATTTTATTGCACAGTACAGAGTCTGCAGAACACTATGTGTCCATTTTATTGCACAGTACAGAGTCTGCAGAACACTATGCGTCCATTTTATTGCACAGTACAGAGTCTGCAGAACACTGTGCATCCATTTTATTGCACAGTACAGAGTCTGCAGAACACTATGCATCCATTTTATTGCACAGTACAGAGTCCGCAGAACACTGTGCGTCCATTCTATTGCACAGTTCAGAGTCTGCAGAACACTGCGTCAATTTTATTGCACAGAACAGAGTATGCAGAACACTGCGTCCATTTTATTGCACAGTACAGAGTCTGCAGAACACTATGTGTTCATTTTATTGCACAGTACAGAGTCTGCAGAACACTGTGTGTCCATTTTATTGCACAGTACAGAGTCTGCAGAACACTGTGTGTCCATTTTATTGCACAGTACAGAGTCTGCAGAACACTATGCATCCATTTTATTGCACAGTACAGAGTCTGCAGAACACTGTGTGTCCATTTTATTGTACAGTACAGAGTCCGCAGAACACTATGTGTCCATTTTATTGCACAGTTCAGAGTCTGCAGAACACTGTGTGTCCATTTTATTGCACAGTACAGAGTCTGCAGAACACTGTGTGTCCATTTTATTGTACAGTACAGAGTCTGCAGAACACTATGCATCCATTTTATTGCACAGTTCAGAGTCTGCAGATCACTGCATGTGTGTCCATTTTATTGCACAGTACAGAGTCTGCAGAACACTGTGTGTCCATTTTATTGCACAGTACAGAGTCTGCAGAACACTATGCGTCCATTTTATTGCACAGTACAGAGTCTGCAGAACACTATGTGTCCATTTTATTGTACAGTACAGAGTCTGCAGAACACTGTGTGTCCATTTTATTGCACAGTACAGAGTCTGCAGAATACTGCGTCCATTTTATTGCACAGAAAAGAGTCTGCAGAACACTATGGGTCCATTTTATTGCACAGTACAGAGTCTGCAGAACACTGTGTGTCCATTTTATTACACAGTACGTACAGAGTCTGCAGAACACTGTGTGTCCATTTTATTGCACAGTACAGAGTCTGCAGAACACTATGCGTCCATTTTATTGCACAGTACAGAGTCTGCAGAACACTATGCATCCATTTTATTGCACAGAACAGAGTCTGCAGAACACTATGCATCCATTTTATTGCACAGAACAGAGTCTGCAGAACACTATGCATCCATTTTATTGCACAGAACAGAGTCTGCAGAACACTGTGCATCCATTTTATTGCACAGTACAGAGTCTGCAGAACACTGTGTGTCCATTTTATTGCACAGTACAGAGTCTGCAGAACACTCTGTGTCCATTTTATTGCACAGTACAGAGTCTGCAGAACACTATGTGTCCATTTTATTGCACAGTACAGAGTCTGCAGAACACTGTGTGTCCATTTTATTGCACAGTACAGAGTCTGCAGAACACTATGCATCCATTTTATTGTACAGTACAGAGTCTGCAGAACACTACTATGCATCCATTTTATTGCACAGTACAGACTCTACAGACCACTAAGTGTCCATTTTATTGCACAGTACAGAGTCTGCAGAACACTGTGTGTCCATTTTATTGCACAGTACAGAGTCTGCAGAACACAATGTGTCCATTTTATTACACAGTACAGAATCTGCAGAACACTGTGTGTCCATTTTATTGCACAGTACAGAGTCTGCAGAACACTATGCGTCCATTTTATTGCACAGTACAGAGTCTGCAGAACACTAAGTGTCCATTTTATTACACAGAACAGAGTCTGCAGAACACAAGTGTCCATTTTATTGCAAAGTACAGAGTCTGCAGAACACTGTGTGTCCATTTTATTGCACAGTACAGAGTCTGCAGAACACTGTGTGTCCATTTTATTGCACAGTACAGAGTCTGCAGAACACTATGCATCCATTTTATTGCACAGTACAGAGTCTGCAGAACACTATGCGTCCATTTTATTGCACAGTACAGAGTCTGCAGAACACTGTGCGTCCATTTTATTGCACAGTACAGAGTCTGCAGAACACTATGCATCCATTTTATTGCACAGTACAGAGTCTGCAGAACACTATGCATCCATTTTATTGCACAGTACAGAGTCTGCAGAACACTGTGCGTCCATTTTATTGCACAGTACAGTCTGCAGAACACTATGCATCCATTTTATTGCACAGTACAGAGTCTGCAGAACACTATGCGTCCATTTTATTGCACAGTACAGAGTCTGCAGAACACTGTGCGTCCATTTTATTGCACAGTACAGTCTGCAGAACACTATGCATCCATTTTATTGCACAGTACAGAGTCTGCAGAACACTATGCATCCATTTTATTGCACAGTACAGAGTCTGCAGAACACTGTGCGTCCATTTTATTGCACAGTACAGAGTCTGCAGAACACTATGCATCCATTTTATTGCACAGTACAGAGTCTGCAGAACACTATGCATCCATTTTATTGCACAGTACAGAGTCTGCAGAACACTGTGCGTCCATTTTATTGCACAGTACAGTCTGCAGAACACTATGCATCCATTTTATTGCACAGTACAGAGTCTGCAGAACACTATGCGTCCATTTTATTGCACAGTACAGAGTCTGCAGAACACTATGCGTCCATTTTATTGCACAGTACAGAGTCTGCAGAACACTATGCATCCATTTTATTGCACAGTACAGAGTCTGCAGAACACTGTGCGTCCATTTTATTGCACAGTACAGAGTCTGCAGAACACTATGCTCCATTTTATTGCACAGTACAGAGTCTGCAGAACACTGTGCGTCCATTTTATTGCACAGTACAGAGTCTGCAGAACACTATGTGTCCATTTTATTGCACAGTACAGAGTCTGCAGAACACTATGTGTCCATTTTATTGCACAGTACAGAGTCTGCAGAACACTGTGCTTCCATTTTATTGCACAGTACAGAGTCTGCAGAACACTATGCATCCATTTTATTGCACAGTACAGAGTCTGCAGAACACTGTGTGTCCATTTTATTGCACAGTACAGAGTCTGCAGAACACTGTGCGTCCATTTTATTGCACAGTACAGAGTCTGCAGAACACTATGTGTCCATTTATTGCACAGTACAGAGTCTGCAGAACACTGTGCGTCCATTTTATTGCACAGTACAGAGTCTGCAGAACACTGTGCATCCATTTTATTGCACAGTACAGAGTCTGCAGAACACTATGCATCCATTTTATTGCACAGTACAGAGTCCGCAGAACACTGTGCGTCCATTCTATTGCACAGTTCAGAGTCTGCAGAACACTGCGTCAATTTTATTGCACAGAACAGAGTCTGCAGAACACTGCGTCCATTTTATTGCACAGTACAGAGTCTGCAGAACACTATGTGTTCATTTTATTGCACAGTACAGAGTCTGCAGAACACTGTGTGTCCATTTTATTGCACAGTACAGAGTCTGCAGAACACTGCGTGTCCATTTTATTGCACAGTACAGAGTCTGCAGAACACTATGCATCCATTTTATTGCACAGTACAGAGTCTGCAGAACACTGTGTGTCCATTTTATTGCACAGTACAGAGTCTGCAGAACACTATGTGTCCATTTTATTGCACAGTTCAGAGTCTGCAGAACACTGTGTGTCCATTTTATTGCACAGTACAGAGTCTGCAGAACACTGTGTGTCCATTTTATTGTACAGTACAGAGTCTGCAGAACACTATGCATCCTTTTATTGCACAGTTCAGAGTCTGCAGAACACTGCATGTGTGTCCATTTTATTGCACAGTACAGAGTCTGCAGAACACTGTGTGTCCATTTTATTGCACAGTACAGAGTCTGCAGAACACTATGCGTCCATTTTATTGCACAGTACAGAGTCTGCAGAACACTATGTGTCCATTTTATTGTACAGTACAGAGTCTGCAGAACACTGTGTGTCCATTTTATTGCACAGTACAGAGTCTGCAGAATACTGCGTCCATTGTATTGCACAGAAAAGAGTCTGCAGAACACTATGGGTCCATTTTATTGCACAGTACAGAGTCTGCAGAACACTGTGTGTCCATTTTATTACACAGTACCGTACAGAGTCTGCAGAACACTGTGTGTCCATTTTATTGCACAGTACAGAGTCTGCAGAACACTATGCGTCCATTTTATTGCACAGTACAGAGTCTGCAGAACACTATGCATCCATTTTATTGCACAGAACAGAGTCTGCAGAACACTATGCATCCATTTTATTGCACAGAACAGAGTCTGCAGAACACTATGCATCCATTTTATTGCACAGAACAGAGTCTGCAGAACACTGTGCATCCATTTTATTGCACAGTACAGAGTCCGCAGAACACTGTGTGTTCATTTTATTGCACAGTACAGAGTCTGCAGAACACTGTGTGTCCATTTTATTGCACAGTACAGAGTCTGCAGAACACTATGTGTCCATTTTATTGCACAGTACAGAGTCTGCAGAACACTGTGTGTCCATTTTATTGCACAGTACAGAGTCTGCAGAACACTATGCATCCATTTTATTGCACAGTACAGAGTCTGCAGAACACTATGCATCCATTTTATTGCACAGTACAGAGTCTGCAGAACACTGTGTGTCCATTTTATTACACAGTACCGTACAGAGTCTGCAGAACACTGTGTGTCCATTTTATTGCACAGTACAGAGTCTGCAGAACACTATGCGTCCATTTTATTGCACAGTACAGAGTCTGCAGAACACTATGCATCCATTTTATTGCACAGAACAGAGTCTGCAGAACACTATGCATCCATTTATTGCACAGAACAGAGTCTGCAGAACACTATGCATCCATTTTATTGCACAGAACAGAGTCTGCAGAACACTGTGCATCCATTTTATTGCACAGTACAGAGTCTGCAGAACACTGTGTGTCCATTTTATTGCACAGTACAGAGTCTGCAGAACACTGTGTGTCCATTTTATTGCACAGTACAGAGTCTGCAGAACACTATGTGTCCATTTTATTGCACAGTACAGAGTCTGCAGAACACTGTGTGTCCATTTTATTGCACAGTACAGAGTCTGCAGAACACTGTGTGTCCATTTTATTGCACAGTACAGAGTCTGCAGAACACTATGCGTCCATTTTATTGCACAGTACAGAGTCTGCAGAACACTAAGTGTCCATTTTATTACACAGAACAGAGTCTGCAGAACACAATGTGTCCATTTTATTGCAAAGTACAGAGTCTGCAGAACACTGTGTGTCCATTTTATTGCACAGTACAGAGTCTGCAGAACACTGTGTGTCCATTTTATTGCACAGTACAGAGTCTGCAGAACACTATAATGTATCCATTTTATTGCACAGTACAGAGTCTGCAGAACACTATGCATCCATTTTATTGCACAGTACAGAGTGTGCAGAACACTGTGTTTCCATTTTATTGCACAGTACAGAGTCTGCAGAACACTATGCATCCATTTTATTGCACAGTACAGAGTCTGCAGAACACTATGCATCCATTTTATTGCACAGTACAGAGTCTGCAGAACACTGTGTGTCCATTTTATTGCACAGTACAGTCTGCAGAACACTATGCATCCATTTTATTGCACAGTACAGAGTCTGCAGAACACTATGCGTCCATTTTATTGCACAGTACAGAGTCTGCAGAACACTATGCATCCATTTTATTGCACAGTACAGAGTCTGCAGAACACTATGCATCCATTTTATTGCACAGTACAGAGTCTGCAGAACACTGTGCATCCATTTTATTGCACAGTACAGAGTCTGCAGAACACTATGCATCCATTTTATTGCACAGTACAGAGTCTGCAGAACACTGTGCGTCCATTTTATTGCACAGTACAGAGTCTGCAGAACACTATGTGTCCATTTTATTGCACAGTACAGAGTCTGCAGAACACTATGTGTCCATTTTATTGCACAGTACAGAGTCTGCAGAACACTGTGCTTCCATTTTATTGCACAGTACAGAGTCTGCAGAACACTATGCATCCATTTTATTGCACAGTACAGAGTCTGCAGAACACTGTGTGTCCATTTTATTGCACAGTACAGAGTCTGCAGAACACTGTGCGTCCATTTTATTGCACAGTACAGAGTCTGCAGAACACTATGTGTCCATTTTATTGCACAGTACAGAGTCTGCAGAACACTGTGTGTCCATTTTATTGCACAGTACAGAGTCTGCAGAACACTATGTGTCCATTTTATTGCACAGTACAGAGTCTGCAGAACACTATGCATCCATTTTATTGCACAGTACAGAGTGTGCAGAACACTGTGCGTCCATTTTATTGCACAGTACAGAGTCTGCAGAACACTATGCATCCATTTTATTGCACAGTACAGAGTCTGCAGAACACTATGCGTCCATTTTATTGCACAGTACAGAGTCTGCAGAACACTGTGCGTCCATTTTATTGCACAGTACGCAGAACACTATGCATCCATTTTATTGCACAGTACAGAGTCTGCAGAACACTATGCGTCCATTTTATTGCACAGTACAGAGTCTGCAGAACACTATGCATCCATTTTATTGCACAGTACAGAGTCTGCAGAACACTATGCATCCATTTTATTGCACAGTACAGAGTCTGCAGAACACTGTGCATCCATTTTATTGCACAGTACAGAGTCTGCAGAACACTGTGCGTCCATTTTATTGCACAGTACAGAGTCTGCAGAACACTGTGTGTCCATTTTATTGCACAGTACAGAGTCTGCAGAACACTATGTGTCCATTTTATTGCACAGTACAGAGTCTGCAGAACACTATGTGTCCATTTTATTGCACAGTACAGAGTCTGCAGAACACTGTGCTTCCATTTTATTGCACAGTACAGAGTCTGCAGAACACTATGCATCCATTTTATTGCACAGTACAGAGTCTGCAGAACACTGTGTGTCCATTTTATTGCACAGTACAGAGTCTGCAGAACACTGTGCGTCCATTTTATTGCACAGTACAGAGTCTGCAGAACACTATGTGTCCATTTTATTGCACAGTACAGAGTCTGCAGAACACTGTGCGTCCATTTTATTGCACAGTACAGAGTCTGCAGAACACTATGTGTCCATTTTATTGCACAGTACAGAGTCTGCAGAACACTATGTGTCCATTTTATTGCACAGTACAGAGTCTGCAGAACACTGTGTGTCCATTTTATTGCACAGAACAGAGTCTGCAGAACACTGTGTGTCCATTTTATTGCACAGTACAGAGTCTGCAGAACACTGTGTGTCCATTTTATTACACAGAACAGAGTCTGCAGAACACAATGTGTCCATTTTTTTGCAAAGTACAGAGTCTGCAGAACACTGTGTGTCCATTTTATTGCACAGTACAGAGTCTGCAGAACACTATGTGTCCATTTTATACACAGTACAGAGTCTGCAGAACACTGTGTGTCCATTTTATTGCACAGTACAGAGTCTGCAGAACACTATGTGTCCATTTTATTACACAGTACAGAGTCTGCAGAACACTGTGTGTCCATTTTATTACACAGTACAGAGTCTGCAGAACACTATGTGTCCATTTTATTGAACAGTACAGAGTCTGCAGAACACTATGCGTCCATTTTATTGCACAGTACAGTCTACAGAACACTGTGTGTCCATTTTATTGCACAGTATACAGAGTCTGCAGAACACTAAGTGTCCATTTTATTGCACAGTACAGAGTCTGCAGAACACTATGCATCCATTTTATTGCACAGTACAGAGTCTGCAGAACACTATGCATCCATTTTATTGCACAGTACAGAGTGTGCAGAACACTGTGCGTCCATTTTATTGCACAGTACAGAGTCTGCAGAACACTATGCATCCATTTTATTGCACAGTACAGAGTCTGCAGAACACTATGCATCCATTTTATTGCACAGTACAGAGTCTGCAGAACACTGTGCGTCCATTTTATTGCACAGTACAGTCTGCAGAACACTATGCATCCATTTTATTGCACAGTACAGAGTCTGCAGAACACTATGCGTCCATTTTATTGCACAGTACAGAGTCTGCAGAACACTATGCATCCATTTTATTGCACAGTACAGAGTCTGCAGAACACTATGCATCCATTTTATTGCACAGTACAGAGTCTGCAGAACACTATGCATCCATTTTATTGCACAGTACAGAGTCTGCAGAACACTGTGCATCCATTTTATTGCACAGTACAGAGTCTGCAGAACACTATGCATCCATTTTATTGCACAGTACAGAGTCTGCAGAACACTGTGCGTCCATTTTATTGCACAGTACAGAGTCTGCAGAACACTATGTGTCCATTTTATTGCACAGTACAGAGTCTGCAGAACACTATGTGTCCATTTTATTGCACAGTACAGAGTCTGCAGAACACTGTGCTTCCATTTTATTGCACAGTACAGAGTCTGCAGAACACTATGCATCCATTTTATTGCACAGTACAGAGTCTGCAGAACACTGTGTGTCCATTTTATTGCACAGTACAGAGTCTGCAGAACACTGTGCGTCCATTTTATTGCACAGTACAGAGTCTGCAGAACACTATGTGTCCATTTTATTGCACAGTACAGAGTCTGCAGAACACTGTGCGTCCATTTTATTGCACAGTACAGAGTCTGCAGAACACTATGTGTCCATTTTATTGCACAGTACAGAGTCTGCAGAACACTATGTGTCCATTTTATTACACAGTACAGAGTCTGCAGAACACTGTGTGTCCATTTTATTGCACAGAACAGAGTCTGCAGAACACTGTGTGTCATTTTATTGCACAGTACAGAGTCTGCAGAACACTGTGTGTCCATTTTATTACACAGAACAGAGTCTGCAGAACACAATGTGTCCATTTTATTGCAAAGTACAGAGTCTGCAGAACACTGTGTGTCCATTTTATTGCACAGTACAGAGTCTGCAGAACACTATGTGTCCATTTTATTACACAGTACAGAGTCTGCAGAACACTGTGTGTCCATTTTATTGCACAGTACAGAGTCTGCAGAACACTATGTGTCCATTTTATTACACAGTACAGAGTCTGCAGAACACTGTGTGTCCATTTTATTACACAGTACAGAGTCTGCAGAACACTATGTGTCCATTTTATTGAACAGTACAGAGTCTGCAGAACACTATGCGTCCATTTTATTGCACAGTACAGTCTACAGAACACTGTGTGTCCATTTTATTGCACAGTATACAGAGTCTGCAGAACACTAAGTGTCCATTTTATTGCACAGTACAGAGTCTTCAGAACACTATGTGTCCATTTTATTACACAGTACAGAGTCTGCAGAACACTATGCATCCATTTTATTGCACAGTACAGAGTCTGCAGAACACTATGCATCCATTTTATTGCACAGTACAGAGTCTGCAGAACACTATGCGTCCATTTTATTGCACAGTACAGAGTCTGCAGAACACTATGTGTCCATTTTATTGCACAGTACAGAGTCTGCAGAACACTATGTGTCCATTTTATTGCACAGTACAGAGTCTGCAGAACACTGTGTGTCCATTTTATTGCACAGTACAGAGTCTGCAGAACACTATGTGTCCATGTTATTACACAGTACAGAGTCTGCAGAACACTGTGTGTCCATTTTATTACACAGTACAGAGTCTGCAGAACACTGTGTGTCCATTTTATTGCACAGTACAGAGTCTGCAGAACACTAAGTGTCCATTTTATTGCACAGTACAGAGTCTGCAGAACACTATGTGTCCATTTTATTGCACAGTACAGTCTACAGAACACTGTGTGTCCATTTTATTGAACAGTACAGAGTCTGCAGAACACTGTGTGTCCATTTTATTGCACAGTACAGAGTCTGCAGAACACTAAGTGTCCATTTTATTGCACAGTACAGAGTCTGCAGAACACTATGTGTCCATTTTATTGCACAGTACAGAGTCTGCAGAACACTATGTGTCCATTTTATTGCACAGTACAGAGTCTGCAGAACACTATGTGTCCATTTTATTGCACAGTACAGAGTCTGCAGAACACTATGTGTCCATTTTATTGCACAGTACAGAGTCTGCAGAACACTGTGTGTCCATTTTATTGCACAGTACAGAGTCTGCAGAACACTATGTGTCCATTTTATTGCACAGTACAGAGTCTGCAGAACACTATGTGTCCATTTTATTGCACAGTACAGAGTCTGCAGAACACTCTGGGTCCATTTTATTGCACAGTACAGAGTCTGCAGAACACTATGCGTCCATTTTATTGCACAGTACAGAGTCTGCAGAACACTGTGGGTCCATTTTATTGCACAGTACAGAGTCTGCAGAACACTATGGGTCCATTTTATTGCACAGTACAGAGTCTGCAGAACACTGTGGGTCCATTTTATTGCACAGTACAGAGTCTGCAGAACACTGTGGGTCCATTTTATTGCACAGTACAGAGTCTGCAGAACACTATGGGTCCATAATTGCACAGTACAGAGTCTGCAGAACACTATGTGTCCATTTTATTGCACAGTACAGAGTCTGCAGAACACTGTGCGTCCATTTTATTGCACAGTACAGAGTCTGCAGAACACTATGGGTCCATTTTATTGCACAGTACAGAGTCTGCAGAACACTATGCGTCCATTTTATTGCACAGTACAGAGTCTGCAGAACACTATGTGTCCATTTTATTGCACAGTACAGAGTCTGCAGAACACTGTGTGTCCATTTTATTGCACAGTACAGAGTCTGCAGAACACTGTGCGTCCATTTTATTGCACAGTACAGAGTCTGCAGAACACTATGTGTCCATTTTATTGCACAGTACAGAGTCTGCAGAACACTCTGCGTCCATTTTATTGCACAGTACAGAGTCTGCAGAACAGTGTGCGTCCATTTTATTGCACAGTACAGAGTCTGCAGAACACTATGCATCCATTTTATTGCACAGTACAGAGTCTGCAGAACACTGTGTGTCCATTCTATTGCACAGTATAGAGTCTGCAGAACACTGCATGCGCATCCATTTTATTGCACGTAGTCTGCAGCGTCCATTTTATTGCACAGTACAGCAACCTTAGGTTACAGTGACGGGCATATCGACTACGGGATCGATAGATCAATCCGAAAATCAATCTACTTAGCAGACTACAAAGCTAACGAGTGCCTGTGATTTTGTTGCACAGTACAGAGTCTGCAGAACACTATGTGTCCATTTTATTGCACAGTACAGAGTCTGCAGAACACTGTGCATCCATTTTATTGCACAGTAGAACTATTACCGTTTAGTGATTTGTTAAGTTAGATATAGACGTAATCTACTAGTAGTACTGGATACTGGATACTATGCATAGAAAAAAATCTTTCAAATCAATTAATCACAAGTTTTTAGTGAAATATAATGTTTGTTACATTGAAAAACATGTGATAAACTGAGAGGATCGGAAACTTGCTGGTCACATTACCCATACCTGACTAAAGTACTCTACATTCAGTATTTTCTAATCGGATTTGAACTCACATCATACCGATACAGTAGCTACTCAGTGAACACAAATTCAGTAAGTGGTGACTACATTCCATACAATACTGGGCTTTTGGATATGTAGCTCTATCAATGCTATTATTACATAACTTGTACATCGAACGTTGCGCACTCCATAGGATTCAATGGTAACTCGTTGATGATGTCGTGGGCCGCATAGTTTTCATATGACTGAAAGTGAACCGGAACTATTTTCAACTTGACAACTTCAGGATTAAAAAATGATCAAATTACATCTTTTACTTAGGAAATACTTTTTTACAAAGTTATGCGAAAAAAATTCGATAAACCAAAGAATAGTGATTAAAATATATCAATGCTCCTTTTGATGATGAAAATCATTCTATTTTTTCAACAGATTTTTGTCTAAAATGGAAATAAAGCATACAATTGTCATTTGCACGTAAACCAAAAAAATTGGAGAGTCAGAGAGGCATGTAATACAAACAGCCCAATTACCATTTAGTGATTTGTTAAGTTAAATGTAGATGTAATCTACCAGTATGTCACCAACAAATCTGTACCCTTGGGGCAGGATACCATTTGCCCTCCTTACCAGCTGGGCTCAAAATTAGCGGTAGTCCCGCGTCCACAGACTACCAACTTTTCCCTGGGGCTACCAAAACCCATGAAATGGTAGCCCACACGGTCTACCAAAGCCCAGGACATGAAATTACATAGTGGATGAAATGTTGATCGCTGTGACATGACCGACGCTCATACAGTCAACCCAGCTAGACATAAAAAGGCCATACTATGATTTATTATGCAAATTAAGAGGCGACAGTGCAGTCGAGTTTTTTGCGACCAACTTTCAATAAAATATCATTATATGAACTGATGTACCAGGATGACAGGCTTGGGAAATGATGGTCAATGAAAATTCATTTTCATAGTTATTTAATCACAATGCGCCAATCACAATTAAACACAAAATTATTCAAACTGCAAAGAAAAAGCTGTCGGGCCATCCACAAATTACGCTTTCCGAAGTGTACGAGATCATCCCATGATAGTGTACTATCCTGGAGAAATATGCCAAAATAGCCACGAAAGTATTTGGAACATGACTGTACCGAGTTGTCATCCTGAAATTCATAGCCAATCTATTTTTAGCCATGTTATGTTTACACGTGCTGAGTGAAAAGTCGTTGTCATGGCGAACATCAAACTTTGCATATAAGCTGAGTCTGCGTATGTGTGAATAGGTCGTCAAACTTTGAGGTTTGAACCTTTTCATTCATGCAGGGGCTACCAGACCTTGTCACTGGGCTACCAACTTCAGAAAATGGTTGCCCAATGGGACTACCAGGCAAAAAGGTTAATTTCGAGCCCTGCTTACGTCTTGCAAATGGTCACCTACCCTTGGGCACATAGTCCCAAGTTTTGGCTATATGTATTGAAAGTCAGATTCTCAGACAATTACTAATAGGTTTTTATTTATTATTATTTATTTTATATTTTTTTCTTTAGTCCTGCATTGCATATTGATTTTGACATGACAGGAGCCTATTTTTGAAAATTTTACATTTTGGTTACTATTTATGCACATTTTTGATTTTGAAAATGCCAATGCAATTTATTGATTCAGGCTTCATACTCTCTAATATCATAGTGGAACTTGCATGTTTATTACATTTACATCTTGAATGTTCAAAAAAAACCACTTGACAATTCAACAGACCATAGAAATATTATGATGGATTCTTCTTTTAGAAGGAGATATCAAATTTTCAATGAATGTAAGTATTCAGTAGCAGAATAAATTGTCCCTTCGGTTCAAAGTGTGTATTTTATTTTAGTGCCACCAAGTGTTGAGGAAGATTTTGTTTCAGATCATGAGTTGTCAGTATTGAGGAGACAGTGTAAGGAAAAAGAAAAGTCCAAAGTACTTTAGGCAGTTGAGGGCGCTAGACTAGTTGATTCAAACTCTTAAGTAGACCAGCTGATGGATAGTTGTTCACTTTATTGAGAGGGACTGCAAATATCAAAGTGATCCAAACCATATAAGTCAGTAGTTGGTTACAAGATAATATTTTTCACCATCAGATGGTTTCCAACATTTTCATCATCTCATAATTTTGATCTTATCAGGTTCTATAAAATGTTTAGAGTGTGTTGCCATAAAAGCACTCCAGTTTCATGTCTATTTTTAAGGGTAAACAGGATTTTCAGATGTGTTGCTTTCATATGTAAGAATGTGAGCAAGCTAACATGATATACATGGGTGTCAGCTTATAAACTACTACTATAAGAGCCAATGCAATTATTTAGTGTGATGTCATATTTCATCAATAGATGAAAAGTGTTTTCAGAACTGATGGTATACTTTCTTTTTGCTCAAGAAATAAATATACCTTTACTGTATTATCCATCAGATTCTGTAATTCAGCTCCATGAAGATCTTATTGATTTTTTAAAGTCTTTTTCAGTTTTAGCATTATATCACTTTTTAAATTTCCTATAAAATCCCTGCCATATATATTAATATTAATTCATGGTTACACCACAGATGTGTTGGCCTTGAACTGCAATTAATAAACATCATGAATATGAAGTACTCTGGGGAAAATGTGATTTGTATGCTAAGCAAGGACATGATGTGCAATATTTGCTGACTCATGAAATATAAACTACCAAAACCATAGGTCAGTGCTTGTGAATAGTTGCTGGTTTGTTTTCATAGAGTGCAGTTTGAGGTACCCAGGTCTGAATTGTAAGCTGTTTGATTTGCCAGCAGAAGCTCAGCTCCACTGCTACTCTGCTCCCCATACATGTGAATCAACTGTCTGGCAAAAAAGATTTTTGTGTTCGATGTTTAGTTCTGTCATAAAAGAATCACTAAATTTGATAATTTTAAATAATTTACTTTAGTTTTAATATGGTTCTGTAAGCAGTGTCCTTCTAACAAATTGTTAAATCCATGTTGTGTCAGGATGAATCATTTGTAGTAAATATTAGCATTGACATTTACAACATGAGGCGAAGTTCATCAATCAATCAATAGATTTAGGTTACAGAATCAATCAGAGTGAAAGTAATCACTGGAGAAAAATATTCAGGAAGCTCAAGCTACAAAATTTACAGAAAGCTCAAACTCTAATCACAACTGAAGTTTTCAGTTTTGTATTTTTTTTTTGCCAATCTATGTTTACCTATTTATTGCATTAAATGTACAATGGCAGTACTAGATATTTTTTTTAATTCACAATTTTATTTAAAAAATGTGTTAACAAACAAGTAAAGCTTTCCATCACAATACACTGTGTACAGAATGGAATGCTGACAAGTAGTCAATACCTAAATTAAGTTGTCAAATTCTGGAAAATATATTAAAAGTTACAGCTAATAGAACTTTAATGCATATGAAAATGTTCTAACAATTTTTCATTTCTTTTAATCTTTCAGAGTTTAACAAGGCAAGAGAAGGTAAGATAAAGCTGTTCAAGTATTCTATTCACTTTCATCATTCATCCTTATATTCTCATGCTGCAGTGTTGGTATTAATTCAGCCTTACACCCAAAAATCTCAGGATTAATCATTTATACATGTCATTCAAATCAAAACCATTATTTTATAAAATATTAACCCTTTGAACGCCGAAGTCAATTTTTGTCACCCTTATAAAAATACACCTCAGTCAATTTTTGTCAGATTTTTGCCAAAATTTTGATGAAAAACTGTGGTCAATGAAATGTGATGTCCTTTTTGTTCAAAATTATCAAAAAAATTACAGGAAAATTCATAAAAATGGTAAAGTATATGGTACAGTATAGTGGTCTCTTACAGTGTTCACTGAACATTTTATCTCATCAGTAAAGTACACAGTGAGACTTTTGCATTGTGATTACTACTCAGCAATAAATTACAGGAAACAGATTGCAATGAGCTTATATTAAAAACTAAAATTAAGTAAGGAATGTCATTGTCATTATTTTCATTAACTGTTGATGGAAGGAAATATTCTACTTTGAACCTTTAAAAAAGGCAAAACTGACCTAATAATTCCACACTAAGTTTTCCGCAATGGTTTCAGTTCAATTCTTCAAAGGTTGGATTGCAATCAATGTAGTCAGTGAAACAGGGATGTGTTAATCCTTCTAGCAATATTATTTTGAAACACTAGATTTAAAGTGACAGACTCTGTACTGTGATGCATTAAAAATGTGGCTGTTTTTCTTTATGATTTTTATTGTCATACTGTTAGACATCTGCACTTACTGTAATGAATAATTTTTCTTAGAGCCAGAATATTTTACATGCAGTAAAGCAATGAGACATAACAAACTCTATGACATTTAAAGTGTTCAAATGATACATCTTTGACACTCCAACAGCTAATCTGAACTTACTGGGATATCAGTTTCAGACATTTGGTGAGAAAGTAAGGTTACAGAGCCTATGGAGACTCTTATATTGATGATGCAAAAGTTTAACAATATGAAGCATCAATATTCTATTCATAATGCAGCCATCCTGGAATGTGTTATAATTGTAAATATGACTCAATGTTATTTATGAAATCTGAATGTGATAGGAATAGCAAAGAAAGAACTGAACTATATTTTGGAAAATGTCAAAGACCATAATTAAATCCTTGAGCTTGATATTTGTAACATTTGATCTTTAAACATTGTACAGAATTTTATTATTCTAGTCTACCAGTATGTATAAAAGTGTATGCATTGGTACATTGGTACATTCTGCAGGAGTTTATGGGAAGGAAAGCATTTTCTAAAGTGTTTTGAAGGTTTTGTGATAGAACTTTGAGTGTATGAAAAACATTATAGGCAATTAAAATTACCGGTAACAATACCTTTAACTGCATTATATGCATACATGCTGGTATGTCCCTCTGTATATGAAGCTACTAGGTCATTACTGTACTAATTTGTTGACTTTATGATGTAGCTGAAGCTTTTCTTTATCTGCTAGCTTTTCCCAACTGCAAGTTACATGACAGTTTCTTTTGCCATTCGAGGAAATTTTGTTTGGAAACATACTAGCCATGCATGCACTCACAAGTTGTATTTATATTTCACATTGTTACTCTTGAAAATGGGTTCACTGTTGGCTGAATCAATTCACACAATATACACTGCTTACATCCTGCAGTCTGTGTTCAAACATCCAACAACTCATTCCAGCAAGTAGCTCTATGAGGTCAGGTTGATGCATTACAACCAATGTACATTGAAATATACTGACTGGCTGAGGCAGAAAAAGAAAAGAGAGAAAAGACTTTCCTGTTAAAAAGCCTGGGTGTCTCCATTAGGTTGTTCTTTAGATCACTAAAAATAGTGTAAGGAAAACAAAGGTTGGAAGTTCTTTCATTAATTGAGGGCGCTAGATCCATAATTCATACTGTGAGAAGATTAATGAAAAGCGAGTAGGGTATTTCAACCATGACTATGCAGACCCCTAAGAGGTGAGATGAAAACATGCTTGTTATTATTCTGTTGTAAGACTTTGGCTTTCCTGTTATTCCAGTATTCCTGTTATTCCAGTATTCCTATTTAATATTCCGGCATTCATCTGTAGCCCATATTGTTTAATCAGGTGACAGCATTGCCATGATTCTTTCAGGGTCAAAATAGTTGAGTATGGCACAGAGGCAGTCTTGCTAAATTGTTTTACAAGGAAGAATTCCAGAATGACAAGCATGAACAGGTTCCAGAAATTTTAGTATGATGAAGTCTTTCATACTCAGGTGCTTCAAATGGAAGACTCTTGAATGCTGTACGTAGCGTCAAACCAATTTATTGAAAATTGAAAATTGAAATCACCTTCAAAATGCTATTTTCATTTTAATGAAATAACAACCAAATTTTAATATTCGTTTTTTCAGACAAAATGTTATTTTACCGATTTTTTGGCACGGTTTTCGCGGCCAAACATTTCTCAAAAATATTAAAATGCATTTTAGCACAAAAAGCGTTATTTAAATGATTGAAATAGAATTTTATTTTTCATATTCATCGTAATTGAAAATACCAATTGACAGACCATTTTAATAAAGCTTCTATTATTTGGTTATTGATGAAACATAACTCTGTTTCGCCTTGTTCATATTTTGAATCCGAAATGCAATTATCAGTGAAAACAAAATAAAATTTAATCTATTAATGATATTTTATTTCTTAATTTTCAAAATCACGTGTTCTGAATTATTTTTAAGGAAAGTTGCTCGTTTTCATATTATAATTCGTATCCTAAAATGATGTTTCATTTTCAACAAAACAAAAAAAATCATTACCAGTATCAAAATATTACCTAATCTTAAAATAAAAAAAATAATACTATTTCAAGATTCGTAAAATTTATTACGGGATATTGTACGTATTTGATGAAGAACAAAATGAAGAGAAAGGAAACTCTTTGAAATAAAATCATGTCTTACCGATTTAAGAGGAATTTGTAATTTTACTTTGGTGCGTGCGAAAATTAGAAATTGAAAATTGAAAATTGTAAGTTTCAACCTTTTTCATTTTTTTGAAAATGGTCGAAAGACGACTCATTTGAATTGCTGTTCCCGGCTCTCTACCGGCCAGTTGGCGAGCAGCATCAATGCGTACGAGATTTCCGGTTTCCGCAACGCATACTTGTTCCCGCGCTTACTGCATGTGCTGCGGAAGACTGGCCACCGAAGACGATATAAAGGAAATTGAGGGCAACTCCACACATTAGCCCTACGAGTATGGCGAGAGTGTCCGGCTTTGGCTACGCCGCCTCCCACGGCGTAGCCA